>NC_050179.1:29079360-29331860 GCF_008315115.2 Sander lucioperca | reverse complement strand
TTTTGTGGAACGATAATGGTCCAAACCACTTAACTCAAGGGCGTGGCTCATTACCAGTAAGAATGGTGTGTACTGAACATATTTTGTTTGATGTTTGTCATTAACCATTACTGAGTCTTTTTCGGTGCTTCAGTCAGTCTAAAAGTGAAGTCTGATTTATACGTTGGCGCGCAACATTTCACAGGTTTTTGCAATGATGTTACAGCATCAGTGTGATGTAGGAGGACTGACACAGCACTGTAGACAGGTCGATCATAGGGTTTCTATAGGCTTATGCTACAGATTGCTATACGTAAACGTGCTATAGTGTATTTTATCCACGCAAGTTCAGCAGCTGTACTCTGCATCACATCCTCTAGACCATCTAGGAGTATGAAGCTAGGTTTATGGTAGCCGTTGTGCTCCCGGCGCCAAGGGCGAGAGCCATAAAATGACATCACCACGGCTGTCGTTTCCAGCGCGAAGGCTCCGCAAGTTGTCGTGGCACGTAGCTGTACACCTCTGAATTTTTGTAACTCAGTGCGCGCTGCACTTTCAGTTCAACGCGGTCAGCTGGGAAGAGTGGCCGAGCAGGCTCGCCTCTACAAACAGCTGTATGATTCTTTATGTACAGAACACAGAGTCAGACAGCCTTACTGTAAATATGTGGTCAGAGGGAGACACCACACTGGGAAAAAAAGAAGCATTTTTGCTGGAGAGTGGAAAAACACGAGAGAGATCTTTGTCCAAGCTAAAAAACGGCCCTTACAGAAAGAGTGTTCTTACGGTGTTAGAGGCTGACAGTCATTTTGATTTGGAGATAAACGACAGTCATGTCAATGGTTAGAGTAGATAAATATAATGTTTCGCTGTATGTCGGTGTTTAACATGAATGTCTTTACTACTCTTGCCAGGCAGCCTGCTTTCCTTTACTTCCGCTCTCTTCTTCTTCTCTACTACTTCTTGCTTATTCACAGATTATTTTGTTAGTACGCCTCCTGTTTCGGAGAATACTGCAACGAACAATGCGTTGAGCATAAACGTCTCCACATGTTCGTAGCATGCGCGCCATCTACGGTGGCCTGTGCATGGCGTCGCGCAGGCATAGCCAAAGCTTAACTGCACTCTTCTGGTCTTTATATTATGGGAGCTGCCCGGTACAACCCACAATTTGGACTTGAGTGTTGTGCATTTTCACAGTTATGGGATACCAAATACATGCTGGTTTTCTTATTTTCCCTCAAATTACACCCATTTACACCAGAACCATGGACAACAGAGCATTGATTCCCAGGTGAACAAACATCTGTCTCCTCGTTCACTGCTATTCAACAAGTCCTCCCAACTAACTACAACATTGTTTATCATCGTCTCCCATGATTGTTACAAAAATTATTTCTGACCTGCCATCACTACGGTTAAGGTTTGGATCATTTCAACTAAAACTACTTTGTTACGTTTAGGAAACAATTGTAGTCACGGTTAAGCGGAAGCCATGTCGACTGTTGGTAGGACACTCCAGTGCCAAAGTCACATGCTTTGTTGACTCAACCACTTCGGCCGCCTCCTCAAGAGATTTTTTAACAACCTCCTCTCAATACTTTCACCTTTGCTTCTGACAGAGAACTGTCATAAGTCACACAGTTTAGGATGGTCCTTGTCAGTTAAATGTAATTTACAAGTCATTTTAGGCATTTGAAAAAACAAGTGCTGTTTTTCTCTGGTGAGTTTAATCGCCTACTATTAACATGAACTATCAAACAGCACCATGAAAACTCCATGGAACCCAACTTTACACCAACATACATCTAGAACCACAGTGTGAGTTCCTAGATGAAATGTAGGCTGTGCTGTTGAAGAACTGAGAAAGAGAAACTCAAGACTAAAAGACTACTGACTGTATGTCAAATCAGCAGACCTCAACTCAGTCAACACATCTTTGGGAACATGAACATCAAAAGAGACACTGTGATGTACTTTTGGAGCACTAGAAAAAAATGTAAATGTAAACAAATGTAAATTCTCAAATTGACTCAGTACCATAGTTCTAGCGCTCAATGCACATACATGGGTCAGTCTTAACTTCTCAAGTGGTCAATGAAAAACCTATGCCTCTAGTTTTAGATCCTAAATAAGATACATTTTTTCTTCTTTAATAATTTGCTTCCTCAGGTTACCGCAACCACGATAAGAAGAAGAGCCACAAGTATGACTCCTCCAAGTCCCGGATGAGAAAGAAGGCCGGGGGAAGGGACAAGGAGGGGGGAGGTGGCCCGAGGCGAGGTGGCGGCAGGGCGTCCAGCCAGCGTCCGTCACGTTCCCACAGTGACGAGGAGGAGGACGAGGGTGTCCCGGCTAGCTACCACACGGTGTCATTACAGGTTAGTCAGGACGTAAGTACAACAGCACTCTTGACCCTTCTAGCTTCTGTTGATTTGAGCGCAGCAAGTCACATACCCCCTCTAGCTGTCTGTTCAGTGGCTGGGTAAACAGTGCTTTAGGATAAGGGGATTGTAGGAAACCATGGCTTTGTCTCCCACATGGACATTGAGTGCAGGTGTAGCTTTATATTCTGACCAATATGAAAATGTTGCATAGTGAAGCTTTCCCCACAGCAGTCATGTGGAACAAAGACAGCGTTGTCGGGGGGTGTGTCTGTTCTGAGCGGTCAGATTGCTTGGCCCCCAGAAGTGCAGCTTGCAGCGTTTTTGAGAACTGCTCATTCAATCGACTTCGACACAGCACTCCATTGGGTCCTCAGCAATACACCTGCCAAGTGTGAGGTCGATTGGATGAACTTTTCTTGAGATATGCAAAGGACAGTCGTACATGAATGCATACACAGACAGACAGAGCTACCTAGCTTATTAGTTAGATGATGCTGCTACAGCGCTACCTATTGGCCAAATGGCACCGTATTAGTCATGGCCACTCAGACATCATATCTACACGTCCACCAAATGTAGTTGCAATAGCACAAAGTATTCAGTAGATTACCTTTTTTGTAATATAAGCCCTGCCCACAGCATTTGAGCAAACTTTGAGACCAAGGCTAGCCATAGCAAAACTGTATGGAATATTAAAAACCTTTTCTGGCTTGGTCCAGAGATGTTCTGTGCCACATGTGGTAATGATTGCTTAACATTTGAATGATGAGTAGCAAAAAAACAGATTTGGACACAATTCAAAATAGAGGGAAATCAATCTAGATGCAAATAGGTGTGGCTTATATGGATAGATACGTCTGGACCCACAAAATCCAGGAAAACAAGTTTGTTCCTGAGACTTAAGGTACATAAGTTACAGGCCTAAATGAAAAGTTCATTATCATAGCACCACCATGTGGCTAAATTGATTATTGCTAAGTTATTCAAATGACAGACTCACTCACTCACTCACTCACTCTCACACACACACACACACACACACACACACACACAGATTCCTCTTTTTATAGTTATAGATTAGTTATAAGTGTATTTTTATTCTGTTGCTGCTATTATCCAGAGTTTCCAACTGTTTAAACAAAAAATCTTAAGTTATTAGTGACTCGCCTGAAGGGCTGCATATTAATGAGCCTCAGTCTTTAATAGAAATTGTCATGACAGTAAAGAGTGATCCGGAATTCAGCATCTTTTTACAATTTGATCCATACAGTTTGCAAACTTCATTGATTGAGAGTTAACAGCTCCATCATTTAACGTCTATCATATACAGCATAATGCCTGTTACCTGATTGGATCTAATATGACTTTAGTAATTGTCTCCATCTTGACCCAGCTTCACTTGACTGTGCCATCCACCCACACTTGGCATTTAGATTTCTACTCTAGATAGTGAAGCCATACAGTGTGTGATTGTTAACATTGGTGTGTGTGTGTGTGTGTGTGTGTGTGTGTGTGTGTGTGTGTGTGTGTGTGTGTGTGTCCAGCTATTAGACCTGATGCACACTCTGCACACGCGGGCTGCCAGCATCTACAGCTCCTGGGCAGAGGAGCAGCGCCACCGGGAGGCTGCAGGGAGGAAGATCGAGGCCGACTCCCAGACTCTGTGGACCAGCTGCTGGTGCCCGCTGCTGCAAGGTAGGTCCAAATATCACAATATACACCAGATAGACCAGCTCAGGCAGCCCACTACAAAGGTTCTTATAAATAGTACCTTAATGAAGCTTTTAACCTTTGTGTTGTCTTCCCATCGTCTATGAACTTGTTGTCCTCCCGGGTCAAAATTGAAAATCAACACTTTCCAATGCTTTTGATGCTTTAAAAAAAGTTTTTGTCACTTAAATGCAACTCTAACACCAACTTTTTACCATGAGTTTTACACCTTTTCTTGGAATGTATGGTCAACAAACCCCCTTTTATATGAAATTCTACCTAATTTCTGAGTTAAAAAAATCAGAAATGATGAATTATTTTGACTAGTAGTTAAGATCAGAGGACGTTGAGTGGATAATCACTGACTGGTATATGTCAAAGTTTAGTCAGGATATTGTTTTGTGAATGAAAGAAAGATATGTTGTCATTTAAAAATAAATGTGTTAGTGCTCTCGCGTTGACAAGCTACGTAGTTTGTCTTTTAAAACGTTTTCTGCTTTATGATGATTCATGCACAAGTTAAAGGAGCTTATGGAGAAACCTTTCACTGGAATTGCACCTCGTCCGATTTCATGTGACAAAATGAATTGATTGGTGATTAATTGATAGTTTCTTACTTACCTTAACATTTCTTTGGCATTTCTCAACTTCAATGTGTTGTTTCTTTAGAAGCTGTATACCAGACTTTAGATATCATTATTTATTTAGAATTGGCATTTATGAAACCTAGGGGGATCATGTTGATGATAAAATAAAATGTTAATGTACTTGATGATGCTCTTGCCAGTAACACCCCAATGTGTCTATGTGCTAATAAAATATGCTTGGAGCTTGAATATCCATATCTCTAATAAGATAAGAAAGATGTTATTGTCCCGAAGGAACTGTATCAGCTGTTTATTAAATTCAACACAGTATACATTAGGGATCAACCGATATAGATTTTTTTAGTGCCGATACCGTTTTTTTTTTTTTTTTCATCAGCCTTAGCCGATACGGGCTGCCGATTTTCTTGAGCCGATATTTGGAGCCGATACTGCTTTTGCTCCCTCAATTTACATCATAAAAATGTAAACCCTGCCACACTGGATTTGTTTTGTGAATCTGCTCTGCCATTTCTTTAAAAATAATAAACAAAAACACAGATCAGTGTCACTTCTGCAATCATCTTACATTCATATCACCCAAATTATGTGTGCAATGTGCATCATATGGATGGGTGCACTGCATATGGTTAACTGTGCAAGGGTGAAAGGCTTTCATCAACATCTACAACACAGCCTTGATGATGCATTGCTTGCTGACATATTATAAGACAGATATAATCAGGTCATCACAAAATGTCCTTTGTCAACACATTTAAATAATTTAAGAAAACAATAAACCTGAAAAGTAACCATTGAAATAAAGTGCTTGATTTGTAATTTAAGACTGCCATGGTGCTGAAAGCCTGCCAGGCTTCCAGCACTCTGCTAGTGGGGGAGGGGCAGTGCATGGTCTGCACGTGAACTGCAGCGTCTCCAGCAACACAGAGCTGCCTGTGGACGCCTGTCTGTAAATAATGCCGGGAAAAAAAAAACAGTGAACGCAGCAGCCACATATCGGCCAGCCAATAAAATCGCTCTATCACTAATATACATTCATACATACAATACACAGACTGTTATCACTCCGCATGGACATACTAATGTTGCATGCATCAACTACCACTAGCCAACAAAATTGCAGACTGCCCATTGTACAACACATAGTAGTCATCATAATAGTGTACATGATGTGTGCAGTAAGGGTAAGCAGCCTCAACATAAAGTCATGATAAAAAAGTAAAAATGTAACTGTGTGTGTGTGTGTGTTTAAGATAAAAACAGCAGTGTCAGGGCTTATTGTTAGGCTCTGGCTGTCTTGCCGTTATGGGCTTTGATGGACAGGGGGACAAAGAAGTTCTTAAAGTGATTTTGAGGAGACCGAGAGAGATTGATAAAAGGTGGAGAATAACATGCTTATTTGGCAGGTTGAGTTCATCCCAGGTTGAACAACTGCTGTAGCTGTAGGTCAGTTTGAACTCCACTACGGCTCATGTGTGTTATATGGTTGCCCACCTCAGGCATTGCTTGGCTGTGCTGTGATGCCAGGCGACAGGTTCGTATGCAGGCCCTCACCTACCTCCAGAGGGCACTGCTGGTCCATGATCTGCAGACACTGGATGCAACTGAGTGGGAGTCTTGCTTCAATAAGGTAAGAAAGAAGCTAAATGTCTGCACTGACTATTAAATCCTCTTATCTGCTTATTACATTATACAGACCTGACATTGGATATTATAAACCAACTCATTTAATCTTCTGCAGTCCCTTTCTTTACACGTTCATTTACACTTCCTGATTTTGTGTGTGTGTCTGTGTCTGTGTGTGCGTGCAGGTGCTTTTCCCCCTGCTGACTAAGCTGCTTGACAACATCAGCCCAGCAGATGTGGGTGGTATGGAGGAGACCAGGATGAGAGCCTGCACACTCCTCTCAAAGGTTCAAAGCAACACACACTGCAGCACACTCTAACAACAAGCAGCATGTGCTTTCACATGAGCAGATGATTTGGATGTCTGTCTCTAGCCTCGTGGAAAGAGTCAAATTTGTTTGAATTTCATGAATATCGACACAAAGTTTGTATGTTCGATCTCATCGGATTTTCTCTTAATCGGTTAAAGGCTTATGCGATAAACGCTGATGGATACGTTATTTTCCGAATAAATAATGAATTGCGATTACGTTTTAGGTCATTTTATGGATGCAACCGGCCACAAAACGAAGAAGAGGTTTTAGATCATTTCCGCCACGTATCCTGCTTTCTTTGCAGACATGGCGGGTGTCAACAAAGACCGATATAACTGGACGAAAGAGGAGACGAGAGACTTTGTAAAATGAATTTAAGAGCAAATTATAACGGCTATTTTAAATTGCAAAAATCTAAAATAACAAAACAAAACTCAGCATCGAGGGCCTTTCAGACTGTAAGTCACAGCAGCACTGCTGCACTCTAAATCTAATGAACATTTACAATAGGCAGTTTGGCCAATAGCTTTTAACAATAATACAAATAATATTATGAATATTAATTATATATAATATAATATAACTAATATAACTAAGTCTAATAGTATACCAAGACATTTTTCAAGTCAGTCCTTGTAATGCAATATGCCCCATTGAAATCTTATATCTTAGCAATAAAGGTGGAAAACAAAACTTTATTGTAGCCAATTGGAACAATGACCAAAATGTTAAACCTGGACCACAGAAAGAGCGATTAAGGTGATGTTGGGTATGTAGCTATTGAACACCCAACAAGACTAGGTGGAAACCTAGTCCATGGCTGGACCATGTACAGTCGTGGCCAAAAGTTTTGAGAATTACATAAATATTGGAAATTGGAAAAGTTGCTGCTTAAGTTTTTATAATAGCAATTTGCATATACTCCAGAATGTTATGAACAGTGATCAGATGAATTGCATAGTCCTTCTTTGCCATGAAAATTCCACTGCATTTCATTGCTGTCATTAAAGGACCTGCTGAGATCATTTCAGTAATCGTCTTGTTAACTCAGGTGAGAATGTTGACGAGCACAAGGCTGGAGATCATTATGTCAGGCTGATTGGGTTAGAATGGCAGACTTGACATGTTAAAAGGAGGGTGATGCTTGAAATCATTGTTCTTCCATTGTTAACCATGGTGACCTGCAAAGAAACGCGTGCAGCCATCATTGCGTTGCATAAAAATGGCTTCACAGGCAAGGATATTGTGGCTACTAAGATTGCACCTAAATCAACAATTTATAGGAGTATCAAGAACTTCAAGGAAAGAGGTTCAATTCTTGTTAAGAAGGCTTCAGGGCGTCCAAGAAAGTCCAGCAAGCGCCAGGATCGTCTCCTAAAGAGGATTCAGCTGCGGGATCGGAGTGCCACCAGTGCAGAGCTTGCTCAGGAATGGCAGCAGGCAGGTGTGAGCACATCTGCACGCACAGTGAGGCGAAGACTTTTGGAAGATGGCCTGGTGTCAAGAAGGGCAGCAAAGAAGCCACTTCTCTTCAAAAAAAACATCAGGGACAGATTGATCTTGTGCAGAAAGTATGGTGAATGGACTGCTGAGGACTGGGGCAAAGTCATATTCTCCGATGAAGCCTGTTTCCGATTGTTTGGGGCATCTGGAAAAAGGCTTGTCCGGAGAAGAAAAGGTGAGCGCTACCATCAGTCCTGTGTCATGCCAACAGTAAAGCATCCTGAGACCATTCATGTGTGGGGTTGCTTCTCATCCAAGGGAGTGGGCTCACTTACAATTTTGCCCAAAAACACAGCCATGAAAAAAGAATGGTACCAAAACACCCTCCAACAGCAACTTCTTCCAACAATCCAACAACAGTTTGGTGAAGAACAATGCATTTTCCAGCACGATGGAGCACCGTGCCATAAGGCAAAAGTGATAACTAAGTGGCTCGAGGACCAAAACGTTGAAATTTTGGGTCCATGGCCTGGAAACTCCCCAGATCTTAATCCCATTGAGAACTTGTGGTCAATCCTCAAGAGGAAGGTGGACAAACAAAAACCCACTAATTCTGACAAACTCCAAGAAGTGATTATAAAAGAATGGGTTGCTATCAGTCAGGATTTGGCCCAGAAGTTGATTGAGAGCATGCCAAGTCGAATTGCAGAGGTCCTGAAAAAGAAGGGCCAACACTGCAAATACTGACTCTTTGCATAAATGTCATGTAATTGTCAATAAAAGCCTTTGAAACGTATAAAGTGCTTGTAATTATATTTCAGTACATCACAGAAACAACTGAAAAAAAGATCTAAAAGTAGTTTAGCAGCAAACTTTGTGAAAACTAATATTTGTGTCATTCTCAAAACTTTTGGCCACGACTGTATGGTCAGTGATAGTAAGCGGTGGTGTCTAAATGCTGTTCATACAGCTCCCATTCCGTAGCAATCGTTTCAGCCTCTTGTCCATTCTTTCCGCAAGCTAATCAAGAAAACACACTTATAATCTATTATAAACAATATAGAAGACATTTTTTAAATGACATAAATGATCTGATTCTGATTAATGATCTGCTATTTGAAATGCCAACCATTTTCATTTCCCGCTCCCTCTCCCTGCTGCTCTCATGGAGTTTCAGTTCTCCTGATTTTTACATGAAGAAACATCAAGCAGGCTTTATTTATCTAGAAATAGCCTTGTCTCACTGCTGTTAGGGATTGTTTTTTTACAAAGTAAGTAGGCCTACTAGTTCCAGACATTCAGTTGTGTCTGAAGAGAGAGCGGCCAAGATGAACACACACACACACACACACACACACACACACACACACACACACACACCCCTCCTAGTCTAGCGGCCCCTTTGGACTAAAGTGCTAGTGTTTTTACCACACCTGCTGTCATAAAGCTCTTTTCTTTACGGTGCTGTATTACCTACTGTAGATTACTGAGTTAGTGTTACGGGGGGATCATGTAGTCATGATGAATGTTTTGCTCAGACAGAAAATCATTCATTTACAATAACAGAATATGTTACAGATGCATCGTTGCATTTCAAGTGTTGCTACGGTAACTTAGCCTACTTTGGATGTCTCATGAGCTAAACCAGGTATCACTGTCACTGTGTTACGAGCCAAAGCATTAAGAGATTGTTGTAGCAACCAACGTAATAATAACTTAGATTAATATAGCTCATTTCATTAAACCCAAGGACGGTTTACAGAAGTACAGGGGGACAAGGGAAAAGAAAATAGTAGGCCAACACAAACATGGACTGAATATAAATAAAAACCAGGCGCTAAATGAAAGAGGGATGTCATTTAATGTTGGCTACTGACTACAACCACATCTAAATCTAAAGTTATTTCATGAATGAAATAGACATATTACATACCTGAGGGCCAATTCGGTGTCAGTTTTGAATCATTTACAAAACCGTAATTGTCTCCATCTGTTGAAAGCCTGACCCTCATCTTTCTCTTTCCCTTTTAGCTTTTAGTTGTTCTTGGTTTAATTTCCTTCTTTCCTGTGATGGTCCTGCCCCAGTATCAGCCATAACTACAACAGATAACTTCTAAAATAACATTAAAATACAATAAAGAAGAAATCTCCTGCTACCTTTTACCTGGTTGGATACTCACTAACACAGGCTTTTCTGGTGTTACACCAAAATCTGTGACCCGTCAGAATGTGTGACTGTAGATCTGTTCTACCTGCTGTAAATCATTCTGTGAGTGCTGAAAATCAGACCTGGGCAGAGGCATTAATAAAAACTATATGATAGCGTTCTTTTCACTGTTAGTCTTGATTGCTGTTACAGGTCATTTATGATCATCAGATGAAAAATTAAACAGTTTAATTAACATTTAAAAGTTGCTCCTAGTTCCTGGCAGCAGCTGTGGCTGATGTGTGATTGTTTCCACTCAGGTTTTCCTGCAGCACCTCTCTCCTCTGCTGTCCCTGCCAACCTTTGCTGCCCTTTGGCTCACCATTCTGGATTTCATGGACAAGTACATGCACGCAGGATCCAGTGACTTACTGGTGAGGATAGGGTTAATACTAACATGCAGTATTGGGATGGGATTACAGCTAACCTATGTATTAGATAACTATCTCATTACCTAACACATTACAATATTGCACTATTATGCTACTTGCACACTGGTTACTTCATATTTAATATTATACATATTTTATTTTGTTATATATACTATGTATGTAGGCTGTACATTTTATTCTACACTTGTATATACATGTACATTCTTTTCATTCTAAGTATTTTGTTCAGTAGGTGTTATTTTGATCTTTTGTTATCTTATTCTATGTCCGTAACTTTCTGCTCTAACACAGTAATTTCCCAGTTTGGGATTAATAAAGTCTACCTACCTACCTACCTACCTATCTACCTATTAGGGGTGGTACGGTTCACAAAACCCACGGTTGGGTTCGTATCACAGTTTTAGGGTCACGGTTTTCGGTTCTGTACGGTTCTTGTTATTTTTTCTTTTAATCTTTAACACTCCAGAAATATACTTCAGCATATGATATATAGCAAAAATTAGCATATTAAATGCATGTTGCACAATACATGCATACAGTGGCAGTTCTATCTATTGTTTTATTTCCGCTGTCATCATAGGTAACATGAAATCCAAAATGTTCCCACACACCAGACTATATACGACGCTGGAGCATCCTCCAGCTCCGGGCAGCCTTCCTCATCTCTCCCACCTGACATTTCTACATGTGACGTGACCTGCAGCAGCAGCACGCCACACTCCACCTGAGGAGCGGTCGGCTCGGCGCCTCTCAAAATCTGACGAAAATCTTTTAACGATCTCTTTGATCTCTTTGACGATCAAAAAAACAGACAGATTCAGCTGTATTCACTGTATGGCCTATTTCCCGCTTAAAATGTTTTCAGAAACACGTTTCGTGACCTATTTTCGTAAAATACGAGATCGTATTCAGAACGAGACGCCATTAGAGTCTGTTTTGAAATTCGGGAGCAGCAAGAACCACGTGACGTGTTCATCCAATCAGCTGCCATGTGTTGCGTTCGTCACGCTCATCCCCCTCGTCGTTTCCAGTAAGTGTTTTAACATAGGTGTATAAAGTGGGCACTACGGCAGTAAGTGGTTAGTGCACATTAACAGTGGACTGACAAATGCACACACGCTCCGAACCGAGACAAGCGAACCGAGCGGTTCGGATGTTTTTTTCATGAACCGTGCCACTCCTACTACCTACCCACCTACCTAAATAGTTATCTTGACATGGTTTTATTTCAGTTAGCCTAATAGCTGGTTTGATTTGCATTGAGAGATGATTTTATGGAAAGTACCCCATGCCATGCCCTATCTATCTATCTATCTATCTATCTATCTATCTATCTATCTATCTATCTATCTCCCTCCCACTCATTCACTTTTTGTTGGAATATACAGTCGTTCACCTATCATTATTATATCTGATCAAACATCGGTGAATGAGCACAAACACAAGTATCTCAGAGACTGAAAGTGTGTTAAAGTATAGAGAAACCCTGTGCAGCCTGTGAATTATTTTTTATATGTCATTATATTATAATTATATATACCGGTTATATACATAAATATATATTACCTGCATTTGTTTGTGTAGTTGGAGGCAATCCCTGAGTCTCTGAAGAACATGCTGCTGGTGATGGACACAGCAGGGATCTTCCACAGCGCTGACTCCAGGACAGGATACTCCGACCTGTGGGAAATCACCTGGGAACGAATCGTCTGCTTCCTGCCTCACCTGAGGGAGGAGCTCTTCAAACAGACGGTCATACCAGGTACACAGCCGGGAGCTTTCAGCTTTACCACCTCTGTATGTTCCAGACAACACCATGTTGGTCTGAGCAGGTGAACGCTTTGATGCCATGTTTCTCCTGAATCATCTTCGCTTTTAGATCCAGTACCCAGTCCTGCAGCAGAACCCGTGCAGCCTCCACCCTCAGCAGGCCAGCCCTCATCCCCTCAGGTGTCTCCACCACCTGTCCAGCCGCCCTCCCCAGTCCCAGCCCCCCCTGCAGAGACACA
The DNA here is from genome assembly GCF_008315115.2 of Sander lucioperca. NCBI lineage: Eukaryota > Metazoa > Chordata > Actinopteri > Perciformes > Percidae > Sander > Sander lucioperca. The sequence continues at coordinate 29,319,189 of NC_050179.1, read as the reverse complement.
GACCCCCAGCAGGCCAGCATCCCCCCAGGAGCCCCAACCAGCCAGTGCCAACGGTAACACTGCAGGTTTCCTGCTACACATCCAGAGAAATGTTAATTACAGTTGGCTTCAGGGTTAATCAAGGCCAAAATAATAAACAAAAGTTCTGTCTAATTCATAATTTAACAAAGGAACAAACCAAAATACATTTACCACACCGAACTCCCTAAACTAAAGAAAAACAGGAGAAAACACGGTTTAACAAAAATGGTGATTCACCTTACTGCTTTGTGCTATTTATATATAACGTTTGTTAGCAGTAAAGTTAACAGCAGAGCTAAGTTAACAGCCAAAAGTGGAGACACACCACCCAAAGACTACAGCCAACGGCCACCTAGTATGTACGTTCTGCGCCTGCGTGAGAGGAAATAACTCCAATCTGTATCTGTCATTTCAGAAGGGAAACCAGATATATGAAGCGTTGCTATGATACATGCAGAGATGAATCTGTAAGCCAGTGGAGAGGTTCACAGTGAGCTTAAATGGGTGGTTGAAGAAGTCAATGCTCATATTTCAGAACTGCAGTCATACACTTCCTTACACTGCATATTACAATACAGAACACTAACAAATCCCACGGTCTTCCTCAGCAGTAAATACTATATCATATCCATGACATAAGACCTGAGGCTGTATTTATTCAACTTCTTATAACAGCACTTAAAGACAGGGTTGGTTGCTGTATTACAACTACAGATGAGACCAGCATGCAACTTATATTGCAGCCAATCAGCTTTCGTGTTATTGGCGCGAGTCTCTTTCAGATTGTACCACAGATATAAAACAGATTTTATTCTCCAGCTATGGGGAATGCAGGTTCAGCAATACTTGGCTCGAGAAAACTCAGTTGTTGTTGTGATAAAGGTCTTACATTTCATTCATAATGGTCTTAAAAAGGTCTGAAAAAGTCTTCAATTTGACTTGGTGAACCCTGCAGAAACTCTCATAATATCGTTAATCACAATGAATGATACAGAAAACATGTCTAACTGTATTAAGACGTCTCTTCTCTGTCTTGTAGGATCAGACCGCTCGTCTCCAGTCCCCCCCTCAATCCCCCCCCTGCCCGTGCCGCTAACGACGTCCCCCACCCAGGCTCCCTCCCCCCTGAGCCAGTCCCCCCTCATCCTGCAGCCCCTGGCCTCCCCCCTGCAGGTGGGGGTCCCGCCCATGTCCCTGCCGATCATCCTGAACCCCGCCCTGATTGAGGCCACGTCCCCGGTGCCGCTGCTGCCCAGTCCCAGAGCTACGAGCCCTTCTGACCAGGTCAAGTAAGGGAACTGGAGCCCCCCCCAACCCCCCCAACCCCCCACTCTGTCATCCTTCAGACCACCGTAACAACTGGACCCAACAGACTTCTACTACAACTCCAACAGCGCGTCACCAGGTTTTTAAATGATGTCATATTGTATGTAGAAGAAGACAAAATAGATGGGACATCGTAATTATACCACATTTTATTTATAGGAGAACTCTCTCTCCCCCCCCGCCCCCCCAACATCTGACATTGTTGAAAAAACCAATTGCTGGTGTACATTATATCTTTGTGCCAGTTTTGTGTTTGGTATATTCTTCTTCCTGTGGATGGATGACTAAATGGAGACAACAGGACATCATGTCTAGATTGTTGGGAACAGAAAATGCAGGATGATAGTCATAAAAGGACAAATCTGATTTATTCTTTTAATATTTAAGCCCTTGTTGTAATTGACATTTTTAGCGAACCCACTCAAACTGTAGATTCCAACAAGGGCTGTAGCTGCCAGAGCAGACGGGGAGAATGGGGGAAGAGCTGATGTTGTTCTACACATGGGGAGCATTTTATTGGCTGATCCCAGAATTTTTAAATTCAATGCATTATATGTGTTTTAGACCAATACAATAAAATACAAATTCCGATTCCGTATTTCCCCACCACCGTTTTATCCCTGGGAGGGTTAGGCAGGTGTTAACTGTCTTAAAATCTCCTAAAAGACCCAAAGCCAACAATGTGTACGTCCATGTGTCAATACTTAGACTTCTGTACCCGTCTGGGGCTCTCAGCTCCAAGCCCATTGGTTCCTACTGAAGATGTAAACCTTTAAAAACACCTCACAAAAGTATAGTTTCATTTTTTATTTGAAATGGCTCCGTTGTTTCCCACAACAGCTGGTCACTGTTGTTTTTAACCAACGTTACTCAAACAGGAAATAGAGCATTTGTGGGGACTATTTTCAGAGGCAGATTAATCAACATTTGGTGCTCTAGTGAGTATTTGTGGGGTTGAGTCAAAATAAAATCCAGTGTGTGTTGATGGTGATGAAGGCACAGTCCCCCAGTGTGTTTTTAATGGATCGCTATGGCACAAAGGAAGAAGATATACCACCAGCTTTGGGGAACATGGTCGCATGACTTTAGTATTTCTGTTTAATATTCCCACCCCCCCCACCCTTCCATAGATTTGAACTTGATACGACCAGGCTGACCTCATGGCTTCGCTCACACACCTGTGCTTTATGCTAATCTAGAGATGATTTTTGAGGCAGGGACAGTAAAGATCCACACAAGAAAGTTATTTCTTTTCAATTCTGCATGAGCTCTTTGCCCCCGACAACAAACGACAAGCTTTGATTTTGGGCACCTTATGAATTCCTCTTCCACTGGATCCAGAGGCACTGTGTGCACGTGAAGCCTTCTGAGATGACATTCCAACATGTAGATACTGGAGTGTTCAGTGAGCTCGGCCCACTGTACAGAGGACAGTTAGAGATCCAAATAGTGACTTTTATGGTTTATGATAAGTAAGTAAGATAACGAATCAGAGTTGAGTATTGATGTCATTTGATCATGTTTGTGTAGCTTGCTGCAACAGATTCATCCCCAGGGCCGGAGCAGCTGGCTAACTCCTCATATCACGCACATCTGTTAAATGAGATCATTACTGAATACCTACCGCTGAATTTATAGCATTGGAGTACTTTGAAAAACATCCATCTGTTTGTTTTTTCTGCAGGTTATTTCAAGTTGTATAATAAAAATAAATTAAAAAAAACTGATTTCAGTTCAGTAACTTTATTCATCCCCAGTGGAGCCATTAGAAAGTATACATAGCAGAGCAGCCCAGAGGACTACATCTTTGTTGACATTTTGCTGTGGTGCGTTTGGCGTGTTCAGTGCGTCTGTGCTGGCCTGAACGCTGCCAGGGATCTCGCTCCACTTCCTGTTTGTCTGTGGCGTTAATGCAAAACGGACCACACGGCTGTGTCATTGTAAATCATGTGATTTTAATTTGAATTCAAAACGTATACTCTTCAATCCATCTGCTGAGATCTGGGTTGTATGTAATATCATTTGGTAACCGTGGTAACATATATGCACCAGCATGTGGGATTTTCCCTGATACATGATAAAGTGAAAATAAGTTAAGAACAAACAACACACAGTAACTCTTCTTCTCTCCCGCTGGTGTCTGTTCGGCACTACTTCTGACTTGTGACATCCGTTATGATTCAGATTTTTTTGACCTGACTACATTTTAACAACATGAATACAAAACATAAAACCGAACGCCTGCCACAAAGGATTAATGACAATGTTTCAATCCTACATGGATCTTCATCAGCCATCATGGAGCTTGTCAGTCTATTGGTGTGCATAATGTGTGAGAGTGTGTGTGTGTGTGTGTGTATATATATATATATATATATATATATATATATATATATATATATATATAGGCGTGGTTTGTAAACCACTTTGAATGATCTACTTAACAGAGTGGGATTTAGACCACATATAGATCAATAGTTTTCAAAGTACAGTATTGTTGTGCTATAAATTCTGCGGTATTAAACGTTTCTACAGTATGTATTCGGTTGTGGTTACATTTCACAATGAGGCGTTGAGCTGCTGCAGTTTGCTTCCATAGAATGTGTTGAGGTTCTTGCATGCTGATTGTGCCTTGTGTACAACAACATGGACCCTGACAAACTGATGGAGACTAATTCACCATGTTAATGCCAAATATGTGACGTGGACAGCTTGACATCCACTCAGTGTGGCCCTGGGATTCTCTCAGTGATGTTAAATGTTATTTATTGAGTTGGGAAAGAAGAGATGAACCTTTCCATTGCAGTACAGTTGGCAGTCAGGTAACACTACAGCCTTATAGAGCCACCAACATGAGACATTTTGTAAGCTGTGTTCATTTGTTGTAGGGGACTCTTATCAGCAGCTGAGTCTTGCTTGAAAAGGAAATTACATGAATATGTGTATATATAAATAAAAGGTAATGTACTTTTTACTATGTAATAAATATAATGTAAAGAAAGTGCTCATTCTGGTGTTTGTGTTGTTTTTTACACTGTGAAATACCGACCATATTCAGATCTTATCTTACCACAAGGAGTCCTCCTAAATGACACTAAGAGTTTGATCGTAAAAACTTTCTGAGAGCAACTTTAACTGAGGAACTGAGTTTAGATCAAGAAGATCATAAGGTACATCTCACTTCCCTTAAATTGCCTCCTCGACGACTCCACTTACCTCCCTTCCTCACAAGGAAATCACGGGAGGAGAGAGGCAACGAGCTAATGTGTTGTAGAGAGATGAGACGTCCTTTCCTCTGAAGCGTCACATGAATTTTTCAGCTGTTTGGGTGGAGTTAGTAACTCCTTCAGCTGCACGGCTTCCAGGAAGGCTGCTCTCTGGCTGCATCTCATCATCCTTATCTGATAGCTCCTCGACTCCTCTGTCCTCGGCTGAACCAGAAGTTGTTCTGTCCCTCCTCTGTGGAAGCCGTCTCAAAGCTCTTATTTCTGCCCCAAGGAGCGAGCATCGAGGGATGCGAGAGGGACAGAACAACTTCTGGTTCAGCCTGCTAGGTTTAAAGTTAGTGCGGATTAAGTCCTCTAGCTTAGTTAATATGTATATGAAATCTCCACCGTACTCACTATCAGACTGATAGTTTAGTTAGTTTACAACATTGAGAGTGGCTCCCTCCCTCGCCTTATTTCTCAAAAATTCTCGTTCCCTAAATATGTGGACCAAAAAAATCTGATAATCCTCCCTACCTCTGGCGGTGTTCAACTGTCCCATGATGCACAAAACCAATCACAAGGCAATCATAGCTGTACGGTTTTACCATGCTATCGCATGTGCAGATCACTAAAATTCTCCAATAATATCATAAGGCATTACTACCTCATCTACTGTCAGCTCTGCCAATGAAAGCTGTGGTCCTAAAAAGGCCTTCAAATTTGGTTTTCAATATATCAGATCATTGTCTACCAAACCCTTGATAAATGATTTGATTCTTCAACATGGCCTGGATATGATTGGTTGATGTGAAATTAAAACTATTTCTCATAGTCCCCACCTGATGTTGCCAGGCTGCTAAACAAGGTGGAGGTGTTGCTTTTTTCCTTTCACACCTTCCTCGTCTGAACTTTACATGTTTGATCTGAAACAAAATTACAGAAACCGACAACGTGGTCTCGGTCTGGATTAAATCATGCATAAGTGAAATTCCTGATTTACCTGCCAAGTCATACTTCTGCTGTTATTTTGGTGAAAGTAACTCAAAAGCATTACAATTCAGAGACAGTAATATAACTAATTACTCTCAAATGACAGTAACTAGTAATCTATAATGTGTTACATTTGGGAAGTAACTTGCCCAACACTGTTAGTTTTGGTTTCACACTGCAATTATGTAAGCACACTAAAGAACTACAGACTACATGACATACGTCCTGTCGTCATCTATACTCATCTATATCTTGATTGGTTCGACTGAAACCTTCACTATTCATTTACTACAACTCAACGACTTTACTGTTGATTGATTCTCTGCTCTGCCTGCTCTCAGTGCATCTCTGTTCTCAGCTCTCTACTCTTCTGTCTGTACATCTCACCTCTTGGCCACATTATACACAGTTATAGTATTATTTCTACTACTAAGCTGATACTCAGCTGTATATGCCTATAAATGCGGATGATCATTCCCAAACTATTAAATTAGTGGCCTGCTAAATGCTGATGGGTGCTCTTTGCAGGGGCGGGGCTAGAAGGGGGGCACAGGGTGGCACTGGCCCCCCCCTAAAATATGATTGCCCCCCCACACACACATTGGGCTAGAGTGCTGTCAATCTGACAATTGTGATTTCCACTGGATTAGAGTACTGTCACGGCTGTACGTTCTGCCAATTTTCCCAGCCCTTGTCACATGACCAATTCATGTTTCCATGGTGACTATCCCAGACCTACTGTTCATTAGGCCAATGAGGTGTGAGAAAGAGAGAACGTGATCTGATGCGTGTTCTGGGCTGCCAATAAATCAATGTCCATACATTAAATATCTTGTGCGGTGACCCATTTATTTAATGACAGGTGGGCCTATATTTTTGTTTATGTTTTTGTCCATTTTCTTTTAGGTTTCATTCTGCTTTCCAGTTAAACACTAATCAAACGATACCACAGACCAGGGCCACGTTCAGCCCCGACAAAACGTAGCAACACGTTTTTTAAAACTGAAACGGGGGTGCGTTGAACACACTGTTGTGTGCGCAAGCACTCTGTCTTTTTATCACCACGAGTTTACAGACACGTCTCTGCTGATTGGGTATCGCCTGTGACACAGCCAATAAACCAGAGAAAACATCCCAAAGCCCGCAGCAGAGCGTTTCACACCGTTCCGAGGAAACATGTCGTTCAACCAGTAAACCGTAGCAACACACCGTTTTGAGATTGAACGTGCCCAAAGTAAAAAGCTGTTTGCTTTCCCCTTTGCCACACACCTGTGTACCTCTGGCTTTTGATTACCTAGATGCATTTCCGGGGACAATGCTCCACCCAGTGATCAAACATAAAACTGTTGGTATAGCCTATTCATGTCACCGACGTGCTAATAGACAAAACAAAAAACTAAGTTACATTATAGCTCCATCCAGTTTCCTGTTGTTAGCTAACAGCAGAGGCAGCCGATGTGCTCTTCTTCTTCAAGGCTCCATGTGTCTGCGGCGACCGCCGCCCAATGCATGCTGGCGAGTGCTCGTTCCAGATGAACTGCGCCTCGCCTGTAAAGTGGACGGGAGCAGGCGGCGGCAGCAGTGGCCCACGTGTGCATGATGTCAGAGCAAGTCTGGATCAAGTCGCACACAAATCTACCCAGCATGCATTGGGTGGCAATTGTCAGTGATCGATTCTGTGCAGGCCTGGCTCATCTCCAACGAGCCCAATATCGCCGGTTATCTGTGTGGCGCAGGCGGGCGCGCCCAGCATCGTTTAAACAAACTGAAACAAAAATCCTTCTAATACGTCCCTGAAACAAAGACACTCAGGAGGAGAATACAAGATTGTGTATATGTTCATGCCACATTTCCACTGTTTAGCCCGCTCCGTTTTTCCTTTTTAGTTTTCGTGTTTTTTGTTTTAGATGGAACATGCGAACGTCAGTTTTGACAGCTATGTGTGTGTACAATAGAATAGAATAGAATACACTTTATTGTCCCCAAGGGGAAATTTGTCTTGGACATAGCGCTACAATCTGTTGCTTAACAACATAAACATGTAACAGAAAAAAGCATTCTAAAATCAACATTAAATCAAATCAAATCAAATCAACATAAACATGAGATCAACTGTGTACTGTGTTGGATTGATCAGACTCGTGTGTGCGCTCTCACAGTCTGTTTTTTCTCCTCACTACCGTTTTCAAGCTGAACAGCCAATCAGATAGATTGTTTAACCGACGAAGGCCGACGCGTGGCGACGGTGCGGGACACACCGCACAAACTAGGGCGATGGTCATAGGCCCAACTTGGACCGACGGCCGATAGTGGCCTTGGTGTGTCAGGGTCTTTGGCCTTTGGATGTTTTGTGCATATGGCTGCCAGCATGATATGATAGAATTACAGCTGATGTCTGCTATCAGTGCTCTTGTTCCAATCAATGAGGTCTACCTGACATTCTGAAGAAGTAGAGTGTATATGTGCATTTGTTACTGTATTGTAACACTAGATACTTATTTCATAAAATGTAACATTTTCAAAACAATATTCTTAAAAATGAGACAAGAAAGAAATCTAAGTGTGGATCTCTGGTGTAAAACATCTGAGTTTTATTAAAGCAGAATGAGAACCACAGTTTTTTTAGTAAACTAACTGTATCAGAAACTACAGAGGCCAGGAAAACTGTTATATTTGTACATGGAATGTAAAAACATCATCGAAACAAGGAACCATAATGGCAAACTGTACGAATTTAAATTATCTAATCTATAAAGAATGCAATCTCTTGACGGGACAGTGGAACATAAATGTGAACAGCACTCCACTCACACATAATGTTTTTTTTTTCCTCTTTAACCAAGACAGATTCCACATCAACCCCCCCCCCCCCTACTGTCATATCACCTATCTACACCAGCTGCAACAAACAACAGTTAGAAAAACAATCCCCTAAAACAAGAATCCTCACTTGGCGTCCAGCTTGGCCATTTCCTGAAGGTATATTCCGATGCTCTCACTGTCAAACAGAACAAAGTAAATGTTTTTCAGAGAGGAGCTGGTGGATGACACAAAATGGTTGGAGATGGCCTTGAGGATGAGCTGGGCAGCCGTTTGTTTGGGGAATCCGTTCCTGTGAGAGAGATTCAGCTTGTCAAATAAACATTACTGACTAGTGAAGAGTCATGTACTGTATACAAGCTGCTGCTAAAAGCAACGCAACAGACCAGAACGCTGTGAAATGTCAATGTACAAAACTGAGTTATATGCCAATCACTACTGCTGTTAAAAATACAGTCACCAAAATACTGAAACTGTCCGCACTGTGCAAGTAATGATACTGGTCAGTAGGGCTGGCTATCGTTTATCGTGAACTTCCCATACTGTGGTTCCTAAACGATACTTTTTTCAATACCAATTTTTTAAAACATCACAAATCTTTTTATTTATTTTCCAGCTCCTACTACGTGAGCCCGTCTCTATGTAACGTGGAGTTTTTCCAATCACAGACATTATTAGATCTTGGTTAGTCTCGCATTGCCAGACCTTCCTCCACAGCGCTGCGGAGGAGGGTCTGGCTAGTCCACACAGCATTCTGGGATGGGAGAAAAACGTGCTCTGGTTTATTGCCACTTGTTTAAACCAATCACAATCATCTTGGGCGGGGCCACGGTGCCTCTGCTAAATAGTCTCAGGAAGGAACTTGTTTTGGTGGAACATGTGTACGTTCAAAAGTAGTTTTAGTCGTGCAACAGAAAACTCAGATTGGACAGATAGTCTAGCTAGCTGTCTGGATTTACCCTGCAGAGATCTGAGGAGCAGTTAACCATAGTCCTCAGAAATCCACCAGAGGTTAGAACACCAACACAGAGACAGAGGAAGGAGACAGACATCTGCCCGAAAAGAAGGACTTCCAGCGAAATTACCGGCGGCAACGGAGTTATTCCCGGAAGTGTAACGTCGTGGATATAGACTAGATCTTGGTAGATGCATGCTGCATGCTGATTGGCTCACTGATGAGATTTACTCCTTAGGTATTGGAATTGGGTATTGAATGACGAGGCATTTTTTTCGATAGTCAATACTTTAGAGGCAATTCGGTCAGTGCCTAAAAAGTTCTGAATTAGGTACGCAGCTCTACTGTTGAGTCTGTGAAATCAGACATGTTTATGTGAGACAGTGTATCTCCATATTAGCCAATATTCTGTTTGGTAGGGTTAGCAGGTGTCAGACCGCAAACAGCTGTGCATTCAAATAATGTAAGGGGCTGAGTTGGGGCAGGTGTGCTGTAATATACCAAGAAGTGCAGTTTAGACAGATAGATAGATCTTTATTGCCATTGTGTTCAGAGTACAATGACAATCTGTTCAGCAGCTCTTCAGCAGTGTGTAAGAAATCAAATACATAAAACAAAAGTAAAGTAAATACAACAAAGACAAATAGAGCAAATCTTTGAATGACAGATCCATAGGTGCAAAGCAGTTTATAATACTAAAAAGAAGCCCTATCCCGTGTGAATAGGCCATGTCTGTAATTTGTAAAGTTAAAATTCCCCCGCGAAGACCTACCACATTTCGGCAAACACTGAGGTCCTGTGATAATATTAGTCCCGTGCGAATCGACATGTCTGTGATTTGGCGGGGTCGTGTATTGTTTTTTCAAGGTTTATGTTTCCTGTGCACCTTTTTATCCCTCTCGCAAAGACAGATAAGGAATTGCGGGGGGGTTGTGGATGCCGCCTTTCATGACCAACCTAATCTGGACCACTATCTGTAATTTCTAAATCACACGAGGTCCCCACATGATGCTAATCCCATGTGAATAGAGTTTAAGGCAGGATTTTACAACTTTGGAAAGTTGTGAAGGCGGTATTATTATTTTATCTTTGGTTGTGATGATCATGAGAACATTGGAAATATGGGGTTCTACCAGAAATGTGAACTGGCATGCATGTAATTGGCCACCATAGGCCCTTGTCGGTTGGCGTTACATTGTTTTGCGGCAAAGGTTGAGCCTGGGTCATCGCTTCGGGTCACGCTGCACCCCCGCTGTGTTGGTCCAAACACACACCCCTAATCCCAGCAGAGAGGAGGAGCCCTCCTGACAGCACTGCAGTTAAATGCAGGCAAACATCATTGTTTACCTAAATTACATTAATATCCACTAAGGTGTTATGCTGCTACGACATCTGGCCCCCGATCCATGGAGGCAGTGTGTCACTGCTGGAGAACAGTGGTGAGATGCAACGTTTAATGAGACAAAGGAAGAAGAGCGTTTTCTGTTCTCTCACTGATGGATCTTTAAATGGATTTTGCCGCTGAAGTCTTGGTTAAAGCTTTAGTGTGTAACTTTTTGATATTAATGAACGTCCGTTTCATTCAAGCCATTACCAAATGAGTTGTTACAAAGCTAATTAAGACTATCAGCTCCACACAACTCTCTCTGGATTTCTCAGTGTGACCATGGTCAGAAGATTTTGGCGTCCGGCGACTTTCCTGAGCAGAAACTCGAGTGAAGATAATATAGATAAGATAAGATAGAGTCCATCATGTTTTTTTAATCCTCCATGTCCTCCTTGGCTACTAGCAACTGCGTGGAGGAGGGGGGGGCATGTGCGTGGTCACTGAAGGCTTGTATCATGTGGACGTGCTGACAGTTTTGTTGTCATTACTTACCCCTCAGTCACATTAGCTACAATAGACAGGGACAAAGCGGCAGGCTGCCAATCATTTTCAATGGGAGTGGCCGTTTGCCAGCGACAAGCCACGCGCTCGCCGCTGCCACGACCAAGACAAGAAGTCTATTTTATGCAAATGCTGAGCGATGCGACAAAGCGACTGCCAATCAGAGTGAAGGCAGCGTGAGGGCAGCGTGACGTATGTACGTTGGTTGCTCGAGTCGAAGAAAATCATTCAAGATGGCGGAAAACGCTTCAGGACATCGTATTTCTCTATATATCTGATATGTTTGGCATTTTATCTCATATATTTTGTTACCCCTATCGAGAAATAAATACTTTTAAATCCAAAAACATCGTTCTTGTGACTTGACAATTAGGGCTGCAACAACGAATCGATAAAATCGATAAAATTCGATTATTAAAAAAGTTGGCAACGAATTTCATTATCGATTCGTTGTGTCGCACGACACGCCACTCAGTTGCGGAGATAAAAGCAATTGAGTTGAGTGCCGTGCAGAGCGGCACGGAGTGAAAGAAAAAAAAGAGCAGAGCGGGGGTAGAGGAAATACGGAGAGAGACCGGAGAGACCCGTAACGTTGTTCTGAAACACACGGCGGAGGCAGAGAAATCAGTACGACCTAAGTCATCCAACGTGTGGGAGCATTTCACACTAAATAAATCGAAAACGTGTTAATTGCAAGATAAGCAAAAGCGACACGGCATGGCACGGTCACCACGGTGATGATTCAGCACCTAAAACGTGAACATGTTGTAGTCCTTGATGAGGAGGACGGGAGTTCAACAGCAGGGTAAAGTCACTACACAATCCTACTGTTGTTCCGTTTTGAAATGAGGAACGTAACGTCCCTCCAGTGGTGCTGGTGTGGTGTTTACTCGTTATCCAGCTTGACAAGCTAGCATTAGCTCGTTAATAACTAATAATAATAGTAAAGCAGGCAGGACTAAAGACACGTTTTTATTCACTCGCCTTTTTTGGCCATTCATTTTTCAATCTATTTTCATGTATATATTCTGTGCTTTGTCCCATATCAGTTATTGTATGATATTTGTGTGTGTTGTACTTTTTAATTTCATTTTAAAGTTCTTTTATAGCACTTAGTCATCTTAAGCTGTGTTTAAATGTGGTGTACAAATGAACTTAACTCGCACTTACTACAATGATGGTAATAATGTAAGGAATAAGCTTCAAGTGAACGCGTGTGTGTGTGTGTGTGTGTGTGTGTGTGTGTGTGTGTGTGTGTGTGTGTGTGTGTGTGGTCTGTATCTGCTTTTTGGGTTACTTACCTTTACACAACTATTAACTAAAACAACATGTATGTAATTATGTATTGAGTTGATGTAAATTAATGTTTTTTTGTTTTTTGTTTTTTTATCCGATTCATTGATTAATCGAAAAAATAATCGACAGACTTATTGCCAGAGGTACAGAGGACAGAGGTATTGCCCTATTGACAATACCTCTGAAGTGACTTGCAAGACCTCTTGTAGATACTAGGCAATAGCATGCTACTGCTACTGGGACGTGCTTGAAGGTAGCACCAGAGAATTTCTGTTTACTTTTGCCAAGCAACCAGGAGTAGGCTAAGCATGAGCATGAGCACTGAGTATGTCAGGTCGGCCAAAATGACGGCCGACAGCTCCTCCAACGGACGACGGCACGGAACACACGGAACAGACTCGAGTCACCGACCTCGCCAGACTGTCCAATGGCCGATTATCGGGTTGGGTGTCAAGGCCATTAAAGCTATAATGCGTAGTTTCTGTCTCCCCTATGAGGAATTTTAAGTAATGACAACAACAATATAACGGACGTCCGATATTATAAAATTGCTGCATGTAGTTCTGGCATGTTGACTGTGATACGGAAATGTTACTAGGTCCTAATTATTTAACAAAACTCTTTGGTTCCCTGCTGAGTGACAGTGATACAGCAGCTCTCTCTAACAAAGACCTTTGACAGACAAGTTTTGCAGACGGCGCGGTCAATCTTGTCAAGTTTTGACCACCCACTCTTGTCCCCTCTGGGCCGAGATATAGGCTCCCTAGAGCAAAAACAAACAGCTACACATTTTCTTTTGTTCCTTGTACAATTAAAGCTGATAACTTGCACAACTCCTGAATGCACAGTTGTGATTAGTGTCACTTTGGGCCTTCTCAGTGACACTTTTAGAAATCACTCTTCCAGACAATCTCAAGGGATTTATATGACACTGTCCACTTTTTAGGTGAGGAAAGATGTGCTGCTAAGATGTTTTATGCCTTGTTTATTGTGTTGTTGTTTGGCTGTTTTTTGTACCTCCAACTGCAAACAAATTTCCTGTGAAAGTGCATAGACACTCTCGTAATTGACTCTTGTCCAACTGTTCATTTTCAACTTCAGGTCTGAGTATATAAGCTTCATTGACCTGCATGTCACCTCTGAGTGGATAAATGCATTAGCAGCACTACTGATTGACACACAGAGAGTTTGAAATGAGCAGAGTGGAGCTCACCGTCCAGCAGGGAGTGAAGGGAAAGCCACAGACTTGAGCTTCTTCTCCTCCGCTGCAGAGAGGCAGTTCTTCACCGTCTTCTCTAGCTGGTCCTCACACTTCTCTGAACCCCACTGAGGGACGTTACAGTGGATGATGAAGCGGGCTGCCATCCCACTGGCCTGGCTCACTGCCACTGCAGGGGAACACACACAAACACTCAGTTTTACAGTTTAACCATTGGAAGTAAAGCTGGACGATATGGAGAAAATCTGATATTACAATATTTTTGACCAAATACATCGACGTTGATATTGTGACGATATTGAAGGGTTGACAATAATGTAGATATAATGACTTAGTGGGTAAGGCAAATAATAAAACAGCTAGAACAGTCTGGTAAGTTCAGAAAAGGACCACTTTAAAACCAACACTTGTTGATGTTACGATATCCAAAATCAAAGACAATATCTAGTTTCATATCACGATATTATGTACTGCCCAGCCCTCCTTGGAAGCATGCCTTGGGGCTCCATTCACGCTGCCTTTTTATAGTGGTGGTGTACACGCTTAACTCTGAGTGAACCTCCTCTGAGTTGATTGAACCAACTCAAATCAGCTGTTCTAGAACCGAAAACTCAGAGTTTCCATCTCAGGGTAAATCAACTCAGAATTCAGGGTTAGACTCAGAGTTTGTTAAACCTCCTTCCTAAAACGGGCCCCAGGACAGTGTGTAGGCCTACCTGATGCCACCTCCAAAGGCCCCTGTGCTTTCCGCAGCTCCTTGACTCCCTCCAGGAACTCTCGGCCTCCAGCTTTCTCCAAGGCGTTTCCTGAAAAACAGCACAGCAGCAGGTGAACACAAGACTGGATGGGTAGGGGGAAGTCTGAAAACGTGTTAATAAGAAAACAAGTACACATGCACATGTCCTCCTCACCCACTCCGTCTTTAAGGTCCATCTCTGCATTTGTTGGGTTAATTATTCCCTCCACTTTGATTGTTCCAATTTTGTTGATTTCACTCTCTGTTAGTGAAAGCTGTGGATCAAAGTCATCAACACAGTGTGAGAAAACAGCTGCTGTACTTTTCTGTCCTAGCCTTTTATATGGTAAATGTCAAAAACCAGACTGATATGTTGGTTGGCCTTTCATCCCAGTGAGCAAACACTGTTGTCGCTCTTAAGCCCAGTTCAGACCAAAGATCTGCGACGAGACAAAACCGTTTAGAACGTCGCAGGGTCTGAACCGGCCCGTCTCAGCTCGACTCATGCCAGCCGAATGCGTCGCTGCGACTCAGCAGGTCGAGTCTCCAGAGGCTGGTTTTAGAACGTAAGGAGCGTCACCTGTTTCAACAGCCAATAGAGAAGTCAGCTGTAAACTATAGAAACAAAATGATCCATAATCCATTGTATTTCTATGTCACAAACTGTCAGCTGGTGAAAATGGCATGAGTCTCAACGAGCGCCAGTGAGCACGGTATGTGGTTGAGCGAGCTAGAGAGTACTGTAGCTCAGCAAGGAAATAAAAAGGGGCAATTCTGTCCTAAATAGACAGGAACTTTCAAACGTCCCCAGTTGATTAGACTAACTCAGACTGCTGAAGGCTCACATTAGCTTTAACTGCACTTTGGAATGCATTTTCCAATGAAAAGAGGACAGTTTTGTCTCCTCCACTGCAATCATGCTAGCAAGGTATCTTCTTTTCTTGATCTTTTCTTTTCTTATTAAAGTCAATTCCGAATTAAATGTCCTCATCAGCTTCACCATTTCTTAGGTAAGGGGTTCTGCTGCCTCTTTTAGAATGCAGTATGTTTAGTGCTTTGCTGGATATTCATAATTTCAGCCTTGCAGTTAGCATTTTACCTCGACTGCTGTTATGACTTGACTAGAGAGTGACTGAAGAGAGGGAGCACATAGAACAAAGCTGTGAATCAGAGAAATAAAATGTTTTCGCTGATTCCTCACTAGAAATGCAGCTGTAGCAAGCATCTCACTATCACTTACATTATCCACATTCATATTTAGAGGCAACACATGATATATCCAGCTACAAAAAGCCTGAAAGTCTGAAGTTAGAAAGGAAGTTCAAAGAGTCGTTGCTATAGAGATGATAGACAGTCTCGTCTAGTCACATTGGTGTGAACTGGCAGCTTTCAGAAGGTTGCAGACCGCCACGTTACAAGTACTTTTACAAGTTTCAACTCATCTTGTCGCAAATCTTTTGGTCTGAACTGGGCTTTATGATTACATATTTACACTGGTTCTAACTGTCATTTCATTAGCTATCAGCAGCTTCAGTTCAAAATAGCAGCGCTGGCCCTCAGAGACTCATACACATATATTACCTTCTGTCCAAGGAACAGGCTCTTTGCTGACAGGATGGTGAATCCATCTCCTGGGCCGTCTTCTACTGTGGAGTTTGGTACAGACTCGTTGTCTGTGCTCTTTGTCAGATTGGAAAAAAAGACACATTTAAACCATAATTAAATTATAACAGAGTGTACAGCTTAAACAAATAATGAGCGAACTTAGTATCAAACCTCAGTACTTGACACTGGGTCAAGAAGTGTCAAGGCTCAACAAATTCTTGTTTACTTATTCTGTGTATTCTGTCTGTACTTATTTCCTCATTTCTGGAGTCTTCCATTTCTAGCTCATTTTATTTTGGCAAAGTTCTTGATTTAATACAGATGCATTGAGCACTGTGGCATATTTTGTTTAATGAAATAAAGGGTAAAAGTTCATTCTTGACTGTGGACACAGTTGCTTGACAAAATAATCTCAACTCAAGGCCCACGTATTGCCTCTATCTGGAGCTTTCAACCATATCTTGTGGTTATCTGAAGCAAATGTATTTGACAGAGTTCAACTGGATCTGGCAGCTGCTCGTACTGTGACTTGTGTTGGACTTGACTATAGTGATTTTTACTATAGCCCTACCATGAGAGGTGGTTGAAAGCTCCAGAAACGGCTAATAAGTGAACCGTGACTAAAGATGATTTCGTCACGCTTTAAAAATAGGTTTATAATTTAAAAACTCAAGTACTAAAATAAGTATCATTTTTGAATCATTGTTTGCCTGCTGTTGATAATAGTTTTAAACAAGTTACAGACATGTCAGCTTCAGATTTGTTGTATTGTCCAATCACTGCATAAAGTGGGCATGATTGTTGTTTTTTGCTTTTAGGGGGGGGGGGTTATATTATATGAGGTAACCATTCAACTGCCAAGTCACTCAGTTTAATTGTCTGTTTTGAAAAGTGAAATGAATTATCAGATGCAGCTGCCTGATTCTGCTGTTTGTGATGTGGTTTAAAGATTCTTTTTGGGGCAATTTGGCCTTTAATTGATAGGACAGTTGTAGACAGGAAAAGGGAGAGAAAGAGGGGAAAGACATGCAGCAAAGGGCCGCAGGTCGGAATCTGGACCGAGCTTTGGTACATGGGACGAACGCTTTACCAGGTGAGCTACCAGGGCGCCCCGTGAAGTGGTTTTAGACGGTGTTCAAGAATCTAAAAACGCATTTAATTTGAAGCCTACTGAGGCCTTAACTGCCCCCCCCCAGCTCCATGAGTATTCTGTTATGTTGACTGACCTTTGGCTTGCGGCCTCGTTTGCCTTTAACCTTTTTCAAGGGTTTGACGGGTTTCTTGCTCTTTGAGCGTTCTTCCTGCTTCTCGGGGATGGACGCCTGGCTTTCTGCTTTCACCCGGCCTCCCCTCTTCTTGGAGAGCAGCTCTGGATGGATCCGAGGCAGAACCCCTCCATTAGATATGGTCACCCCCCGCAGAAGCTGATGGAGAAAACATTTCTGTAACACCGTGACTATGTACTGTGCTACAACATACAATAACACGCCTTATTTCTTCCGTCTTCGTTCTCTTCAAGAAATGGTGACTAGTCTTGTGCAAACAGATGTGAAATGACTGTGGTTGGTCCCAGCTGAGGTTACCCACAGTGTTGGGACACTTCACGCCTGCTGAAATATTAGCTGCTACACACACCATCTGCTGTCATCTGAAACCATATGCCTCGCACTCCAGGGAGAAGACTTTCACTCACATTAACCTGAGAGGACAGTACCTTTATACGTATATAACATTACGTGATTACAACTATTCGATCCCAAACATTATTTGTTATTGCTGCATCATTGCATTCATTTGAAAGTTGTTAAATTTCTCATGCATTTTTTACATATTGTCAAAACATATCCTGACATATCTACTTCCAGTAAACTGTAAGGCATTCCATTTCCAAGTATGTAATGTATATAAAAAAACAGAATACTAAAAAAGGCAAACAGCATTGTGGGAGATCAGGGGCACCTACACAGCCTCTTCATTTAAACTGTTGCCTTCTTGAGAATACTGTGCTCCTCCTGTTTACAAAAAAACAGACCCAAGTCCTCTTTTGTTCCATAGAGGAACAATTTCTTAATACAATCACATTTCTTAATACAATTTCTTTATGAATTTATATATATTCATTCTTTTTACGACCATTATGATATGATAGGATGAAATGATGAAAACAAAACAAAGTCAGACATCAGAGTCCGGAAACAATTCCCCAATTTCCTCATTGGTATTATAGGACTGGTGTCTAGACTGGCTGCAAAATATGACATGCGGGTGAAAACGACAAAATATTTGATCAGATGTGCCTTTCGTTTATATGGCGACAGCGTTTTTGGGGCTTAAAAATGCAAAAAAAGTTAAATCACCCTCCAGAGTGGAAATCTTAAAAACGCTCCACCGTCGTGTTCCCGTCTAAAGGGGAAAAAGGCAAAAGTCTGAAGACAGCGGTGTGGAGAGAGACGAGAAAAAGGCGTCCAGGTAGTCTGTTGTTACGGAGTAGGCTACAGAAAGTATAGGCTCCTGTTATCTAAAAGATTTTCAGTGTAATGGCTCAATATTTTTAAATGATTTCGACAATGTGGATAAGGTTGTTATAGTTCGATGACCATATGTAGGCTATTCATTTTAGCCAGAGTAGACGACAACGTTACGGATGAAGAGAAAGAGAGAGAGAGAGTGGCAGCAGGCAGAGGAGGGTCTGCTTCAGCCCCCTCAGCCCGCTGCCTCTCGCTCTCAAGCAGCAGCTGAAGGGCTGCGAGGACATTTCAATGAGCATTAGAAATGAAGACTTGTTGAAAATCACACCTAGAAAACAATACTTCAGCTAATTTAAAGCTATAATGCGTAGTTTCTGTCTCCCCAATGAGGAATTCTAAGTAACGACAACAACACTGTCGGCACGTCCACATGATACAAGCCTTCCGTGTATGCGCACCCCCCCTCCTTCATGCAGTTGCTAGTAATAATCTAATTTCATAATAATAACATACATATACAGCAGTTTTTTAAACAGAAAACATACATACTATTAAAGGCCCTGTGAAAGAGTGGTAACATACATTAGACACTGCCTAGTCTCACATGTCCAGACCTTCCTCCACAGCGCTGCAGAGGAGGGTCTGGCTAGTCCACACAGCATTTCGGGATGGGAGAAAAATGGGCTCTGTTATTTATTCACTGCTGCTACTTTTATTCACACTGTACTTATTTATGTTCGTACTTTACACTGCACTACAATAGAGCTCAACAGTGTGGTTCCGTAAGTAAACGTCCCATTGATTTTCTCCATAAGGAATTTAATTATCAGCCATAATGTCTAAATCATCCGAGGTAGACTGACCCCGAGCTACGAGGATGTGAAACTAAAGTTTCTGCTCCTGTAGAAGCTAGAAGTCTGTATAAAATCAACCTGGTTTTAGGAAAAACATGTTTTATTCACGATCTTATGGAGAAATACAACACTACCCACAATCATAAGCGTAACAGCGACTTCTCTGATTGGTCCAACTAGCTGTTACTATGGAAATGTTTACTGTAGCCGCGTAACGGTGAACGTCTAGAGCGAGCTTCTACCACTGAAGTCTCTGATAGGTTCTGTACACGGTCTTGTACCTTTAGCCTTTTTTTGTTGTTTTCAAAATGGTTTTTTTGCGCCAAATCAAATGTGTTATGGTCATGATTCCTCTCATAGCTGGTTGATTTGGTTCCAGGCTTAATACTCTTTATACAAGCAATTTCTGAAACGTCAATGGAACAATTGAATGGGGGAAAACACTTCCGGAACCAGAGCTGTTAAAAAAGCAGGCGGTCCCTGTTGAGCTCTATAGCATTTGTACAATCCATTGTTTTAGGAACATGATCTTTTGAACCTACTCTTACTCTTTAACCTAATCTCACTTTACTTGCTTTATGTTACTTTTATACATTTATTGACTCGCTCTTTTCTTACTTCTTATTTTTACCTTGAATTTGACTGTGAGCAACTGCAACTAAACAATTTCCCTAAGGGGACTGAGTATTTTGATTCTGATTCAGAGTTCTTTTCACATTCGAGAAGTGAAAACATTGCAAACTGTCTCTGACTTCAAGAAGAGTATAACCAAATATTAGTCAGCCACTTATAGTCCCTGTTACCTGGTTGAGCTCCTCGTCGTTGGCCACAGCCAGCTTGATGTGCCTGGGAGTTATTCTGCCTTTCTTGTTGTCCCGCGCTGCGTTTCCTGCCAACTCCAAGATCTCAGCTTCAAGGAGAGAAAACACAGAGAAAGCCATCAAACATACAGTGTGTGTTCAGCTATTTCAACATGTTTACTTTCCACTGTGTGACTCCCAGCCCATCAGGAACAACAATGTACCATTTAAGAAGTTTAGACCATACTCTACTACGAGCAGTAATGTGGATATAGACATAGCAAATAAACATAAAGTATACATCTTCTTCTTTCTTTCTTTGTGCTACTGGCTTTATGGCCCAGGACATTTAGTCCCATTTCTATTTCCCAAAAAATAAACCCATGCTATAATAAACTTTGTTTGTGTTATAATTGCTATAGTTTTTTATCATAATACTTTGCAGATGGTCCAGGGGTGTCAAACTCAACTTCCCTAAGGGCCACACTGGAAAATGAGAATCACATCAAGGGCCAGACATGTAGAGTTGTTGATGTGCTTTTATTTAATCGAAAAAGTAAAATATCTTTGACTGTATTGTTGCATGTCTCATACACAGGGTTTCTGCAGGTTTCACCAAGTCAAATTGAAGACTTTTTAAGACCTTTTTAAGACCATTATGGATGAAATGTAAGACCTTTATCACAACAAAGTCAGACATCAGAGTCCGGAAACATCGTCTGAAACAATTTCCTCATTGGTATTATAGGACTGGTGTCTAGATTGGCTGCAAAATAAGTTGCATGTTGGTCTCATTTGTAGTCGTAATACAGCAATTTATAATTGGACTAGCGACAGAAAGAACTACAACACCACAGAATTAAAAACAAACTTTATAAAGCGCTGCGGAAGCATTAGAGTTAGCGTTACATGAATTGTTTTTGCATCCAAAGAATATTTACATATGACACATAAATTACACATGCAACAGTACATAACATAATAATGTTTACAGCAGTACAGTATGCTGTTCCAGACTTGACTTATTGTGGCCCCCCTACCTGCCAGGTACTCGATAACTGCTGCCATGTAGACAGGCGCCCCCATGCCGATGCGGTATTTGTGCGTGCCGGTGCGCAGGTACCTCATCATCCTTCCCACAGGGAAGATGACACCTGCCCTGGCTGAACGGGACAGCTTGGTGGCCTTCTTCTTTCCTCCTCTGGCTGACATCGTGCTCTGGACAGAGTACAGACACAGCGAGTCAATACCATAATGATAACATACACAAAAATGATGGACATCCGGCGGCACCGAAACAATCCAGTAAATAAATAAGGACACTGACTAAGACTGCCCCCCACTATCATACACACACACACACACACACACACACACACACACACACACACATCTACATATATATATATATATATATATATATATATATATATATATATATATATATATACTGTATTTAATGCATAAATTGAAGGAACTGACTTTTATTTCACTGAAATTGTATTTTATGATTTAATGTGACAAATAAATGTATTAATAGATTGATTGGTTTAGTTCTCCTGAATT
Organism: Sander lucioperca; assembly: GCF_008315115.2. Classification (NCBI taxonomy): domain Eukaryota; kingdom Metazoa; phylum Chordata; class Actinopteri; order Perciformes; family Percidae; genus Sander; species Sander lucioperca. The sequence goes on along the minus strand of NC_050179.1, from coordinate 29,297,436 downwards.
ACAAAAAAAAAAAAAAAATATATATATATATATATATATATATATATATATATATTGTACACAGATAGTTCTGATTTTATCTGTCCAGGTTTTGACATATCTGTGTCTGAGATGTATGCCACCCTTCACCTTAATACAATGTAAGTGAAAGGAATTGTGTTTGTAGTGGTCACAGCATTAAAAATTTCATTTTAAAAATATATCAGGAAGATCTCTTTCCAGAAATAGTGTCCCTGTCATCTTTGGATAATCCACAGAACACACTGGAGAAAGTTTTTTTTATTTATTTCTGTGTTCGAAAGGAGCTAGACTCAGGGTACCTACACATTTTCCAAAGTCAAATCCAAGCACTTTTCAAGCATTTTAATGTGCATTTTCAAGCTTTTCCAGCATTTTACAGCTGTGGTAAATTACATATTTATACACAGTTTACACTCAGTGGTCACTTTATTAGGTACACCTGTACAATCTAGTACAATCCAATACAACTGTTCTGCCAAAAAGTTTACTTTTAATATTCCTTTAATGTTCAGGTTGTTTTTACATGTTCATACAGGTGTTCATTCAACGATATGTTTAGCATTGAGGTCATAGTGGTGGTGGTGTTGTACTGGACTGCGTTATATTAAGGGGTGTTTGTTTCTAAGACTGAAAACTGCACAGCCTAAGCAAATAAAACCAAAGCATAGTTCATTTAGCCAATTTCCCAGCCACCTTTTGATAATTAAAGTGAACTGAGTGTTTTATAATAGAGATATTTTAGGGAATGTAACCAGAGTGCTTTACATCGGTGGAATTTAAAGTGCTAGAGTTAATTAATTAAAAGTTAATAGTTAATTAAAGAAATTAACTATTTTTCCATAAACCCTTCTGCTTGGACAATTAAGCAATAATTGTATAATAATGAAATTGCACTTAAGCGTAGGTTACACACATACCAATTACAAATGATTTATGAGGGTTGAATTAAATGTTTAACAAACATACAGATGATGGGAAGACACTTGTGACATTCATCGATTTTTTTCCATGTTTTTTACTGTAGTTTTTCAACGTGTTTACTATATCAAATCCTAGATAAATCATTTCATAATATGCAGTGTGAATAACTCAGTCAAGTATCAGCCCAAGGTAAGGTTAGTGCAGGCATCCTCCAACACATGCTAACACAACTGACTGAAACAGCACAGGCTAATCTGTAATAGAGTAATTAAATAGTGCTGTACTAGGAGGAAAAACAAGATACGTCACGTCCACTATCTCGGTGCCATAAGGCCAGTCGTTTTAGTTTTTTTTTTTTACAAGCCGTATGTGGACCGTCCATGTTAGAGAGGAAAGGTTACCATTCACCCCCGAGGTTTCCATGTAAACAAGTTCCAGCACTGAGCGGTGTGATAGGCTGCGGCCTGCAGCAGCGCCGCTGGAACACACACATCATTTACACGTATGCATTAATGCAGCTGACCGCTGGCGGTAAAGGTGGAGGGATATCATGTGTGTGTGTGGTGTTCGGCGCACGAGCCGAATGGAAAAAGACGGGAATGTGACCGGGGCCATGTAGGCTAACGTTACAGTAGCCATACCGAACCTAACGTTACAGTGAAGCAAGTAACACCCCTTCGACGTAGCTACGCAGACGTTAAGGTTGACTTTTCGGTTATTTAAATCGTAGAAAAGCCTGACACGGCGACTAAACGGAGAGGTGTATTATTTATTGGCACCTATTCAGCCGTGGGAAATAAAACATAGAGCTAAGGGTTAATTTTAGCTAACGTTATGCCAGGTCGGCTTCGTTTGGCTAAGCACAAATATTCAGAAGCGTACACATTCCGAGAGGCACTTTCGCATGTTATTCTACAATAGAGACATTAACCACAACGACCTATTTCTTTTAACATGCCCCCGCCCGCCCCCTTCTTTTTTCATGTAGCCTCTAATCCTCAACATACAGTGTAATCACATCAGACATGGAAAGTAAAGCGTCTCCGTCAATCCGGATATGCGCCTGGGCATGGGAAATGAAAAACCGTCTAAGTTTTACCTGTTTTGTCCTCTTTTCACGCGAATCAGCGCGAGTCAGAGATGCTCCTGCACGGCAGACAGACGAATCCCCGCGGTGGAAGACAGCGCTTTGTTTTGGTTCTGTGTATGTGCTGTCCTTGCGCGTAATCTAGCTTCCCGACCTTAGAAAAACCCCACAGAGCGAGCAGGAACAGCGTAGTCTGGTTGGAGGCAGGCTCTGTGCTACTGATGCTGCAAAGGGGAAAAATTCAGTGAAAACGCCCCCCTGACATGGCTTCAAGAAGGACAATGTTGGTGGAAAGGAACGTGATGTGCTCAGATGTGAAGGTAGCAATGTTTTGGAAGCAAAGCAAATATAAATAAACCCTATAATAAATTCTCGTCGGAGGTCGGATAGATCATAAATGGTACCAAACAATGACCTCTCTTAAGGCCTTGGAGCAGGCTATTAAACATGATATTTCCCAGCCTCCCAGGCAGTTTCATAGTGGTTTACTGAAGGCAGTATGTAAAATCTAAATGAAATCTGCACAATTCCAGGTCTAACAGGTAGTGAAACAGTAGCCTACAGGCAGCGTCTCTCCTCTTTGAACATGCAGACTGTGGGAAGGAATTCAGGCAGATGATGCTGGCAGACTGTTTGATGCATCAGAGGAGAAATCCCAAGCGAGCCAATCAGATCACTGGACTCCATCTTTGATATGTCAAAGCCAATAGATCCATGAAGGGAGATGACAGCCATATCCACTTAATGTGTTAATATGACTGTAATCTGTATGTCCTGAAAATCAGCTGGAAGCAGTTTAAACTTCCTTGAGACAGCTGTAACAAATCCAAATGTTTCTATACAATGAATTGTCTCAGAAGTGATTGTGATTAGCGTTGTCTCCTTCAGTCAAATTTAAAAAATATTTATTCATGTATTTATTTTTAAAACATAGTTAAGTTTTCAATAAATCCCAGGATACATCTTCTGGTTATATCACTGTCATGTGACCCAAGTACACAGCTTAGAAAAGTAAACCATGCCTCTTTTTTATTATAAAACATTGTTTTTTTTTCATAAATGAACATAAAACTGACAATTACCACCACCAGTCATACACCTTAAGACCTTAGCTAATGTTAGCTTAATGTTAATTGTGATTAAATAAAAGTAACGATGATTACTTAAAAAATATTGCGATTAGACAGTTATTAAATAATTGTTACAGGCCTATCTATGGACATCATGTCTGGTTTGTTGTTGGCTACATTATTATTCCAACTGAAATATTGTGACTTGTGAAATCCATCTACAATGCTGCACTGTCATGTAATCAGAACGGAACTTTGACAACAATAGACACAGATATGATCTGATGGAGTACATAACAAAAAGTTTGTTTCAGCAATGCACGTTGATTTTCAGGAAGCCAGGAAGAGTCTGGTTGCATGTAGAAAAATATATTGGAGACATTTTCAAGAGCTTCAAGATAGCATGCTATCACTGTTCACTTCAATTAGATACTGTACATCATACAAGTAGACAATGAGTAATAAGAAATAATTAGTGGCAATAACCAAATACAAATAGACTCAACCAAATACCAAATAGACTCAATACAGCCTTAAATAAGGGCTGTTGTTGAACTTTTCCCCTCCGGTAGGCACTACTGAACACTGTATGCCAAAACAATTAGACACAAGAACAATTCTTTTCCACATCATCAATCTAAGGAACAGCTATATCAGCTATGTGGTATCCGAAAATCCTGTAAAATAACACAGTAATACTAAATCAACTTACTGTATTATACTGCTATCATAGTGTAACACACAATGTGCAATAGCATGTGCATTGTATCCTTTCATTGCCTTAGGTAAGTCTAAGCAGAAGGAATGCACTGTCTCAATATAAGCACATAAAACAACCCCTGTATGCTGTAGCTTATAGAGTAACCCCCAATATTTATAACAGTATTCTGTGTGCTACCTTTACCACAACCCTGTACATAGGAACAATCTAACCTGTATATAAATCCAGTAATCACAGCGGTTCAATCCCTGGCTCCTTCTGTCCACATGTCGAAGTCCTTGGGCAAGATCTTCCGTTGGGCAGGTCAGGGCCTTGAATGACAGCTGTGTGTGTGTGTGTGTGTGTGTGTGTGTGTGTGTGTGTGTGTGTGTGTGTGTGTGTGTGTGTGTGTGTGTGTGTGTGTGTGTCTGTCTGTGTGTGTGTCATTATGGGACACTCTATAAATCTAGACTGATAACATCTAATCACAGGCAGGACATTATCATTATTTGAAGATAGCAAAGGTATTTTTCAACTGGAAGGATTGGGAAAGAACCACCCTTTACACTCTTTATTCTGAATTACATTTTTTCTAGTCATTGATATGTTGTCCCTGTGCTGCAACACAGTGGTGATTCTGTGGTGATTCTGATGGCTGTGATGCCTGCCAGTAACCTATAATCAACATAAACCCAAATCATATGCTCTGTGTTATTTTCTGCCAGAGTGGAGACCACCTGGGAGTAATAATAATAATAATAACTTTTATTTATATAGCGCCTTTCATGAAACCCAAGGACACTTTACAGAATTACAGTGCTAAGCTAAGGGAGGTTGTAGGCTGTAGTAAACAGGTGGTGTTTCAGGAGTTTTTTTTAAAAATGTCCAGGGATGTAGCATTTCAGATATCTGCAGGGAGGGTGTTACAGAGGGATGGGGCTGCAACACTAAAGGCTCTGTCTCCGAAGGTACTGTGGGGCCAGGGCATGGAGGGATTTGTAGGTGAGAAGGAGGATTTTATATTTGATGTGGGACTTAATTGGGAGCCAGTGACAGTGGATGAGGGTTGGGGTAATGTGCTGCCAGGTCTTGGTGTGGGTGAGGGCCCTGGCGGCAGAGTTTTGGACATACTGGAGCCTGTCTAGGGTTTTGCTGGGGACCCCAGACAGGACTTCATTGCAGTAGTCCAAACGGGAGGTTATGAAAGCATCAATGAGGGTTTCTGCCACAGACTCAGAGAGTGAAGGCCGGAGTCTGGAGATGTTTTTAAGATGAAAAAAGCTGATTTGGTGATAGATTTGATGTGAGTGTGGAAAGAGAGGGTGGAGTCCAGGATTACACCAAGGTTGCGGACCTCAGAGGATGGGCAGATGGCGCACCCGTCAACATCCAGAATGAGACCTCCAACCTTCTGGAGCAGCGCCTTGGGTGCCACAACCAAGAGCTCTGTTTTATTGCTGTTCAGTTTGAGTAGGTTGGTTGGCATCCAGGCTTTGGTGTCATGCAGACAGTTGACCAGGGAGAGGGGGGGGAGCTGAGTAGATGGTTTGATGCTGATATAAAGCTGTGTATTATCGGCATAGGAGTAGAAACTGAGAGTAGCTTTCCTAAATCAGAATAATCAACTGTGTGGGGAGTGAGGGGTTTATTTCTAATCATTAACAGCTGCTGAGAGGAAGGTGAAGCTGTGACATGTTTTTATTGTTTTTAAGATTCTTCTCAACTTTTCACATCTCGCTTCAGCCTTAAGTTGAACAGTAAAGCATTGCAGCATGAATTTGACTAAATTACTTATGCTTATCATGCTCAAATGATAAAGTTTGGGTTATGGTTATGATCTTATGATTTTGACCACCTTAGTAACATGTTTACCTTCCCATGTTGAAATTTGCTCCTGCAAAAGAATAGAATCCATACAGTTCCATGCCATTATTCTGTTTGATTTTATTTGTCACATCCCAAGTAGAAAGCACTGGATGGCAGGCTGACAATATTAATGGACTATTTGTAATAATGACTCCCACATGAAAGGTGGAAGTGAAAGTTCAGTAAGTTATCAGAAATTGCAGGCAGCATTTAAAGGGGAGCAGAACGCCAGCGCTGAGAGGCTCCGTGTCCTCAAATGGACAACTCTATCCTGTAGTAGAGGTTCAAAGTTCCTTCTTGACTGTGGAAACAAACTCACGACAAAAAAACACCTATTTGGACCACACCCATTTCCAAAGTTTTTTTGACCGCATCTTGAATGGTTGTGATGCTATTGCTATGAAAAATTGGACAAATAAACAGACAGACAGAGGGACGAACAGACAGACAGATAGGCAGACAGACGGACGAACAGACAGACGGACGAACAGACAGACAGACAGACAGACACAGACGAACAGACAGACAGACAGACACAGACGGACGGACAGACAAACACCTACCATTTACTCATAACTACCTCTGTGGTAGTTCCTGCTACAGTAGGTGTCTCCAGAACCACATTTGATTACACCACGATGATACGCACACACGCACGCACGCACACACGCACGCACACACATTACAAGCGTCACTGTCATGGCTGGTGAAAATCAAGTAGACCTATGGCGTAGGTAATCGAAGACATAAGTGGACCAGAATAAAATGTGTTTATAAAAGTCCTGTCACATAAGATACAACAAATAAACTGTGACTATGGAACAGACCTCTGCAAGATAAGAGGATGAGATGAGAAACATTACTTAAAACATTTAAAAGCAACTTCACAAATGTGAGGACTTTTTTGTAAAATGATCTTCTGACTAATAGAATATGTGACCATAGACAGTCCTGTGTGAGGCGCTGCCAGTCACATGTTCTGTGCTGATGACCCTTCAACATTTAAACATGCAAATTAATCTTAAAGGAAAAAAAATAGGCTAAATAAACAACACTGGCTTTAATTTTAAACCCAATGATGTGGATTTCTGTTTTACTAAAGAGAAAATTAAAGGAAATCTGTAGAGATCCAGTTTCTTACATCACATAGATAGGTAATCATACATGACTGTGCAAATAGGTTGTTGGGCTTAACAGGGATGTACAACTGAGTGTAGTAGATACTTTAAGATGGTTAACATTGTGAGTGGACATGATAAGGATAATTTCTGTTACATATGTAGTACTGGTTGTTACCTCCTTCACTGTTGCTATATATAATTTCCCCCAGCAGTGGGCAGTACAGGACTGAGTGAAAGACTGTGTTACCTTGTGTACAACAACAGGTAGCCTATGACTTTAACTGGGTTCAATCTGCTGAAGAGCAAAGAAAATATAGGACATGTTATGTAAGCATTACTATCGTTAAAAGACTTGAATCTTACCATAGAAACAAAAAAAATGCTTTTAAAAATTAGCTTGTTCTGTCATTTGTGTTGACCAGGCACACAGCCATCTTGGAAATGGTATCATGGAAACACAAATTGACAAAGTGTCACATGACCGTAACCAGGATATTCTCTCAGTGTCACTTAGGGACTTCATGATTTAAAATCAAGAATAAAACGGAATGAGGAACTTTTCAGAACATTTAAAGAGTGTGTGACACCTGTGTCACCGTTGGTGCTTATGTCATTTTTAGAACAAGAGAAGGGTTGTGTTTATGTCTATAGCACTACCAACAGAATCAAGATAAGATTCAATTCATCCAAACAGGATAACGTTAGGTGGGCTGGATTAGTGTAAACCCATGTGCTTTAAAGGAACCCGCCACCGTTTGTTGAATAGGGTTATTCACCGTCTCCTCTATATTTATATAGGTGGGCAAACGCATTTTTGTCTCAGTGCATGCATTGTCTCAGTCCGGCAGTGCCGCCGCTAGCTTAGCTTAGCGTAGTGAATGGAATCCTATGTTGCCGGTTAGCAAGTCGTGAGTAAAAGTGAACAAAAACAAAACGTAATTACTTCTTGTGGCCTGCGTATTCACAACGAGTACAAATAGCAATGCAGATTAAGACTAGACCATTTCCTAGGCAGATATTGACTTGGGACTATATTGGGTGGAAGTACAGCCGAAGCACTGCTACTTGGGCACAGATATATTACGCAGCAACTCTGTGTGAGTACAGGTCTAATATGGGTCGATCTATCCCGTAAAATAACCAGTGTTTAAAAAGTAGCGTTTGCTCGTTACTTGTTACTTCTTTAAAAAGTAATCCATTACTTTACTTAGTTACTCCCATGGAAAGTAACTTTTTACTTTACTTGTTACTTTTACGTTACTTTTAAAAGCAGGCGTCTCTGGCAGAGACTGAAGTTAATTATACAAAAACTATCTTTGACCATAAAGCCAATCTCTGGTTTATCAGTGAAGTGTCTGAACTCCACTGCAGGCTGGATTCTCTCCTCACAGAGGGACGGCTGATTCATTATGAACCAGTCCAGCGCGGGTTGAATGCACATCAGCAGGTCATCGGCGTTACACGGTGTTAGTGTATACTATGTAATGTCTGTATCGACTTATACCGGTCGCGCAGCCACGATGGTCCGTGCATTGTCGTAGACACATGCAGCCTCTTTTCTAGAAATCCTTGCGTGTCCGTGCAACTGACACAAGTCCACTGCGGTCCGCTGCGTGTATGTATGAGGCCATCTCCACCGCATCCATCTGTGAGGTTGTCAGCTTTGTGTCTGCCTGGCTCAGAGCGCCGTCTAGCAAAAAGCCACAAAGCTTAAAACGCTCTCAAAAGTTAGCTTTGGCTGCTTCTCGCTTGCCATGATTACTCTGCTACCAGCCTCTGTCACGTCCCGTGTCCCGTGAGAAGGCAGTGTCGCTGTCAAATCTGTCCCTGGGAAAAGTAAAGTTGCGCCGAATTGAAAGAGGAACTACGTTTCGTTACCAAATTTTCAGTAGTAGCGCTGTTTATTGGGTCCATTTGGCACCGAAAAAAAAGTCAAGGACTGCAGGATGGATCAACGCCGAGAAATCCTCGGTAGCTGTGACACAACTGCAGGCACGCTCATTTCAGTCGGCATAGGTTGGCATCACACCACCAGATCGTGTTGGCTCTCATCCTCACGTCCTCGGGCTGTTGAGCGATCGCATCCTCCTCCTCCTGTCGTTCCATTTCCAAAGCACGCAGCTCCTCTTCTGTAAACTCAGGTTCGTAGAGGTATGCTTCCGGATCTTGACTGTCTGAGAAGTCATCCTCTTCGTCTGTCTACTGTAGGAAAAATAGCCAGCTAATATTCACGCTGATATGTTGATGGAAGTTGGGGGTTTTCAGGTGCTGCGTGATATCTCTGTGCCCAAGTAGCAGTGCTTCGGCTGTACTTCCACCCAATATAGTCCCAGGTCAATATCTGCCTAGGAAATGGTCTAGTCTTAATCTGCATTGCTATTTGTACTCGTTGTGAATACGCAGGCCACAAGAAGTATTTAGGTTTTGTTTTTGTTGTTGTTGGCTCAATTTTACTCACGACATGCTAACTGGCAACATAGGATTCCATTCACTATGCTAAGCTAAGCTAGCGGCGGCTAAGACAATGCATGCACTGAGACAAAAATGCATTTGCATACCTATATAAATATAGAGGAGATGGTGAATAACCCTATTTCAACAAATGGTGGCGTATTCCTTTAAAAACATGGAAAAGATCCTGCTGGAAACTTCATCCCACCAATAAAGTCTTTGGCTCTGAGGTTATTTCTGTTTTGATTTGGCATACTGCAGTGTCAAAAATAACCTTGCTATTGTAAAACAGAGAGAGAGTAAATCAGTGGCAAAGGGTGCCTGTTTGGAAACTGGGCAGAATAATAATAATAACTGCCAGTGTGAGACGATCCAAAGTAAAATTAATATAGCATTTGGTGATTTGAGGTAGTGTGTTCCAGGGGAGATGATAATGATAAAATAGTCAAATAATGACTGCTTTCAGAGTAAATCAACTGGTGACAAAATTCCCAAAGTTAAGAAGAAAAATACAGCATGTGTTTCTGATTTAAGGATATTTTTTCTTCCACTGTAGATATACAATAGCTTCATTGTTGGATTGGATCTGCAGTAAAAAAGGCTGTAAGTGAACTGGAGAGAGGTTCATTTGCAACGGAAAGTGTGTTGGAGACAGTGGACAATCGTGTCATCTGCCTTTGGAGACTTATCTTTCAAGAAAAAGGAGAGCATCAGTCATTTAAGCCAATGCCCCAAAATAACATATATTTACAGTCAAAGACAAAGCCCTATTGTGGCCATAGAAATGATGACTCTTACCTGTCAGGAGCAAACGAGGAAGTCAGATGACTTTATTACAATCCACATGAGGTCAGAGTGGATGGATGGGTCAACAAAACGTTGGATGTGAACACGGTAGACTGCTGTTCATTTTCTGCAAACATGAATCATCATTTGGTCAATGAACACACTTGTTCTCTAACCCTAACCAGACAAAAAATGTGATTGTGTGAATGTGCACTTTATGTCCATGTAATTCAGTGAATCTTCCCATCCCTAATAAATTGCACTAGAGGTAGAAGGATACATGTGTAGTATTGATTTTGGGGTGAACTGTCCTTTTAACTGTGTGATACCAGAAAACAATGCATTGGTGTAGGAGAAGAAATAGTAGTGCAGTATTACTGAAACCAAGCATTTGTCAAATAAAAACTCATCATATTATATAATAATGGTCAATGGTAATGGCAATGGTCTTAAAGGGTAACTGCCGTCTTTTTTCAACCTGGAATATTTTCCTATGTGTTTGTGTGTAAGTGACTGATAGGAACAATAATGTTTGAAATTGGTCCAGTATTAAGCGTGAACACTGTAACCAGCAGCCAATGTAACCCTACAGGGCAAATGTGCATCGTCAATTTGGTCCACTAAAAGTGCTGTTTTGCCGCTGACAGACTCAGATTCATATTCTAAGTGTCTGACAACATTATTGAAAGGATCCCTTCAGAGATAGACCTTTAAAACCTCTTTGAGACCTCTTTGTTTAACCAGAAACAGCTCTGAAGTCGCTAGCGCTAAACCCACCAGACTCCATTTAAAAAAACAATACTTTTAGCGTGTACAGAGCCAACATATTTTCACATGTAAATCGGTAAACTATGTGTGTATTTCAACCAAAACTAGAGTTGTGATGGTTGGAAAAGTAGAAAGACGACCCAAAACCGCTTTTCATAGTTTTTTTTTGTTTCTGTCGACTTTGAATGAAGTCTGCTTTACGATGCTAAAATGACTGTTTATTAACATGGAATCTGGTGGGTTTAGCGAATATTTTTATGTTTAAAAAAAGGATCTTACTCTTTAACAGAAAGGTCGATCTCCTTAGAAATACTTTACGTAATGTTGTCACTTAGAATATTAATCTGAGCCTGTCAATGGCAAAACAAGCACTTTTGTACAAGCTGGACAATTACATTGTAGCTTGTTTCTCCGCTGCCGACTGCAGCAATCTCGCTTAATACTGGACCAATGTCAAAGATTGTTGTTCCCATCAGTCACTTAGATACAAAAACATAGGACAATAGGGTCGGGGTTGAAAAAAACGTTACCCTTTAAGTAGGACCAAACCAGATATTAATACACTGATGGTTTATCTGCGACTTATTTTGGCTTATAAGAGCTTATCTCAGGTCTTAGCAGGGCTTAGACTGTTTTACACCTGTTAGGGTGGGACAACTTTTATCATTACTTAGTAGACTTATAAAATGTATTCCAGGTTAAAGGTAAAGTTACTGAAACATCAAAGTGGTAAATAAAACCATTTTAAATAAAAAAAAAAAAAAACTCCATGGACAATTAAAAATGCAACCCAGTCTCACGGCAGTTCGTGAAATGGTCACGTTATTTAATGTATTGATTCGAGTTCATGGGGACGTTTTTCTCGTTTTTTTCATGGTGGCCAGCACGAAAATGTAAAGTAATGTATTTCAATGGGAAGCATATTTTGTGATCACAGCACGAATACGGTAGGGAGTAATATGAAAAGCCGAAAATCCGCGTAGGGAGGTTGGTCGGGGTGGTGGATGGGTCAAACAATACAGGACTTTCACCCGGGAGACCGTGGATCGCGTCCCACATGTGGCGTTTTGTTTCCCCGTTGTTTTCCTAATCACAACCGTCCCGTTATTGTCGCACCGCCCTGCGGCCGCCTCCCAGCATGTGAGGCGTCCTTTCCCCGTTGTGTTTTTCCTAAACCCAACCTCCGCAATCCCGTTATTGTTGCGCGTCCCCCGCGGCCATCTCCTGGTGTGTGAGACGTCCTTTCCCCGTTGTTTTTTCCCGAAACCTAACCTCTGAATAGATGGTTACCTGGTGCTGGCCACCACAAAAAAAACGAGATAAACGAACGAACTGCCGTGAGACCGTGTTGACGGTGGTGACCTTAATGAAGAAACCAAACATTGCTTTTATTTCCATTGTGTCGTCTCAAAATAGAAGTCACAAAATGCTGTATGATAAAAGCAATGAGGACACATTTACATTTACTCAAGAGTACTGTACTTCAGTCCAAATGTTGAGGTACTTGTACTTTACTTGAGTCTTTTCTTTTCATGCCACTTTCTACTTCTACTCCGCAACATTTCAGAGATAAATATTGTACTTTAGTTACTCCACTACATTCATCTGTTACAGTTTTAGTTACTAGTTACTTTACACATTAAGATTCCTGCACACAAAACACATGTAGTTTATAAAATCTGATGTTTTATTCTAGAGTAAACTAGCACAACACAACTGGTTGGATCCTTTACACTTTCTACAATGGGAGGATTTTTCTGCATTGAATAATTTTACTCAGTGGTGTAGTCTAATTTATTGTAGTGGGTATTCTGTACCACATACATATAAATATGTATTTATTTTTACCGTCAGTCTGTCTCACTATGCACACACTACGCAGTGTACTCAGTGAGATGGGGGTTGATAAAAAGATGAGAAAAGTCTCTTGGCATGTTCTGCAGCGTTGTTCAGTTTGCTGTCACATTACTCGACCCGTATTTATATTACAAAACTATGTTGGTGTGTATCATTGCACATTTTTAATTGGGTATACAGAAATCCTGGAGCTTTCCTAGTAGGTATACGGCGTATACCTGCGTATCACGTAGACTACAACATTTTGCTTTTACTTTTAATACTTTACATTTTCCTGAAGATACTTTTACTTAAGTAACATTTTCAATGCAGGACTTTTACTTGCAACAGAGTATTTTTACAGTGTGGTATTAGTACTTTTACTTTAGTAAAGGATCTGAATACTTCCTCTATCATTGGACACAAGTAACTGTACAGTAGCTGTGCCTCATGTAAGGGTTAATGGCTGACGAGGTGTCCATTGTCAGGAATTAATGGACGACGGAGGAGGCCAGAACCGTCCAACGCGCAGCCTCCGCCAAAGTCCAATAATTCCTGACAATGGACACCTTGAAGGGCATTAACCTTATACCATGGCCACTTTCCAAATAACATTTTTAAGACATTTATATTTTAATGCATTTTAGAATAAAAATCTAAAGTTTTTTCAAACAATAACTCCATCTTCCTGGTTACACCTGAGGGTTTGACTAATACCTGGAACAATCATTCCCATCCCATAAGGTTCTTATGCAATGCAAATGTTGTTCACTCCTCCAGGAAATAGGACAGACCTTAGATACGACTTGCTACACTTAACGGAAGATATTTCTAATCCTCTCAGCTCATAGAACCCTTCAGCTCTGACAGCTACGAGCCAAAAAGCTAACGCTATGCTAACAAGATTCAAAGTCAAAAACATTGTGTACGGTTAACAATCAGTAAATATAATGTGACAGTATGTTTAACAACATGAATAGCTAGCTATCAGCCATGCCATTGTCCCCATATCATTAAAGACTTTCAGGAAGAAATGATCCACCATGTGTAACGTTACTGTCGGCCGCAGCCTGAAGTAGAGAGCTGAACAGCAAACGGGATGAGAGATGATCGCTGTGAAACAAAGTCAGTTCAGAGACGCAGTGTAACTTCCTTCTTGCAGCATGTGTTTTAGTGCCTCTGATTGTAAATCTTCTAACATTTCATATTTCTTTTTTTCCATTTGCTGTCAGTGGAGCAGGTCTGATCTGTACAAAGATCTCTGTGTTGTAGCTCGCAAGAAGAAAGGTAATCTTTTTCAAAGGCAAAGGCAGAAACAGATGTGCATCCTCAAATTAGATACGATTCCTCTATATTTCTGACTTTTTGGGAAAAGCTCAATCAGCACAGCTCTTCCTTCTGATTAAGACATTAAAATATCATCCAGGTTGTCCTCAAGCACCACAGACTGCCACACTGATGGACGCAGTGGACGGGTATAACTCGGGTAAAACACAGCACTGTAAATACAGAGGATACGCAGCTATGTCTGTTGTGTCACGATGAGCCGGCACTTGAGTTTTACCATGCAGGGTCAGTCACTGAGGGGGATTCTGCAGGATGTCGGATCCACTTTAATGACCTTAACCAACAGGATGTGATCAGTGTGGCCAGTAAGACTGCTGGTCTTAGTACTGTAGCAGATGGTGAATGCCTCAGCATCCTCCTTCAGAGGGGTCCGGCAGATGGCTTCCGCAGCCTCACCGCTGCTTCAGGGAGGGAAAAGGCCCCAAAGCCCCGCAGCTAAAGGGGCATGGACTCTCTTAGTCAGCATCCACTGTGGATGGAGAAAACACCTGGATACAAAGACAGTCTAAACAAACCCTGTGCCTAGTGTTGAAAGACTAGACAAGGTCCTACTGGTTCTGCTGCAGGAGGAGTTTGTGTGTTATGGAGTGTATGTGCTGATGGCTCTTAAAATATTATACAGTGAGTCAGGATTGACAGGAGATGGCCATACAAGACGTAGATAGCTGGATAAGATGTGTGATCTCACTGACACATTCTGAGCATCAGCGGGGCCAGAGATAACACAATTATTCTCATTTTCATGAAGGAAAATAACTCAGGGCTAGGCAGACTGGAATGAAATTAAACAGAATGAAGTATAGTGGAAAATATACACCCAAATGTAGGGCAAAACATATTTAAAGAGCAGCCTACTTTTATGTACTCCCACATCCACCTGCTCACCTGTTTCTCAGGTATCAGGCAAATCACCCAGTACCAAGGAGTATCCAAACTTCTCCAGTCAAACGATAATTTGATCCTTTTTTTTACCCAGAGCCAGATGCTCACACGATGGGATGATGGGGGCCGCCACATTGTGTTAAAAAAATCTTTTTGAAAGTTTTTTTTATTTTTATAAAATATCATGTCTGAAACAACAATTAAAAGCAAACATAAACGGCCCATTTGTGAAAAAATAAATAAATAAATTACACAGTGAAGATAAGCGTACTATAGGTAAGATGGCCACTGTGGTAGCCATACAGTTAACCTTAGGGATCAACTGTGCCTTCCACATTACATTACATTTAGCTGACGCTTTTATCCAAAGCGACTTCCATAAAGGATGGCGGCGTTTGAATAAATGTCATATAAACGGTTTGCCAGATTAGATGTCTATACTAGAAAATGGGGAAAGTGCCTGAACTTTCTGTAGGGCTCCTAAGAAGCTTTGTGCTGGGGAGAGACGGTATGCTGGGCTTATGGAGTTGTCCTTATACATAGGTTTATTTGGTTTATGGGTTATTGTCTTTGTTACTATTTTGTTGAATGGTTTTGAATATTGTAGTTACTGTTTCATCTTTTGTTGATTTTTGTCCGGGTGGGTGGTGATGACGGTCATGAGATCACGCGAGAATTGCCGGATCAACAAACCATGTGGCGCGTCAGGTCAGTGCTTTCCAGCCTCTGAAACCTGAACCTGAATCTGTAGCTGCCTGCTTGTACCTTTTACCTGACCCATTCCTGTTAACCTGTGACTTGTCAGTCCCGTCTGTATGGACTTGCTGTCTCTGCCTGTAAGCCTTTGTACCATTAAAATCACTGAACTGTTCCTGGTGTTCTGCATTTGGGTCCTTCTCCTTGCTGCTTCACACACACCCATGACTGCACATCCACCATGTACTGCAACTGGTGCAGTAGGTAAATGCAGTGCTTTATTCACTCAAAAGAAGCATTGCCTCTGAACATGATCCATGCCGTGTTTGTGTTTGCCATCATCATGTAACTGGGAAAGCAATTTTGTAATATGTAAACATAATTTTTTAGTAGACAGGGTTGGACTGTGTTTGTAGCCATAACACAAACATGTTTTGTAATAGTTGAAGATATCTGCAGAACTGGGATCTAATTGAGGAAAACGTAATGCTACAGCATACACTTCTATTTTAGGAAAATTTGTGCCTCCAACTTTGTGGCAACAGTACATAAGCCAAGTCAAAAAAGAAATTATTTTCCAGTTTGGTGTGGAAGAAATTGACTGACTTCAACCCCATCCAACAGCTTTGGGATGACCTGGAAGCCAATCAGTGTTGGACCTCACTGATGCTCTTGTGTCTGAATGGGAGCGAGGTAGGTTCCACATATTGGAAAGCCTGAAACCAGAAGAGTCAAGGCTGATTTTATTTAAAAAAAAAAAAACTAACTAAAAACTAACTTTATTTGCATGTTTTCACAAATATCATGTGATACAAACAATGTTTGAACAATTCGGCATCGTACTTAGAAAAAATATAAATAAGTAATTAATTTCATCCAATGAGTTTTACAAATTTACATAATGACATAAAAAAAGAAAATAATAAAAAAGTGAGAAAAAAAGAAGAAGGTAAAAAATTAACCAATAAAAAATACAATACAAAGAAAATGTGAATTGAACGTTTCCTTGAAAAATCTTGTAGTACATCAGCAATATAAATACTTTTCGACTCAAAATTATTCTGAAATACAATTCTGACGTGATTAAAAGCTGGCTGACATTTTGAAAAATTAACTTAATTTTCGTTGTAGAATTAATAGGTTGACATTCCGATGTATTGTTTTTGTTATCATAATGTAGAATTACATCTTTTGCTTCCAATTTAATTACGTGATTCTTTTGAATGTTGAAATAGTTTTTAATTTTCTTCCAGAACTCCACAGTATACCGACACTCCCAGAACCAATGTATAATAGTTTCTTCTTCAGTTTTACAAAATTCACATTTATTGTCCACAGCCACAAATCTTGAAACAAATTTCTTAGTGAGATAAATATTGTTCAGTATTTTATAATGTAATTCTTTCAATTTATTGGAGATAACAAATTTGTACGGTAGAAGCTGTTGTTTCCCAATGAATATTAGAAAAATTCCAAACAAATTAGAGTGGAGGCTGTTATAGCTGCAGCTTAATGTCAATGGTGTCACAATGCTGTGTTCAGGGGCCCCTGGGTAGCTCACCTGTTTGAGCGTGTGCCCCATGTACCAAGGCCCAGTCCTTACCGCAGCGTTCGTGGGGTCGATTCCGACCTGCGGCCCTTTGCTGCACGTCATCCCCCCTCTCTCTCCCCCTTAAGCTTTATTGACAATAAAGGCCTAAAAATGCCCCCAAAAAATCTTAAAAAAAGAAAAAAGAGTGTGTTCATATATGGCTGAAATGATGTGGTGTCCACATTCTTTTGACCATATAGTGCATTGTTTTGTAGGGAAAGGTCAATTGGAATAGAAAAACAACAACATTCATACATATGAATAAACATGACATACTCATGTGAAATTATTTTTCTCCGCAAGACCAGTACTTCACAAATAATGATATCCCATCTCCCCTGATTGTATCCATTTATAATGCAGCCACAGAACACAAAAGCTACAGCATGTCTTTACCATTTTATCTACTGGCAGGCTCAAGGGATGACTCCATGCTATCCTATGGCCCACTTGGATATCTGGCTAATCATTTAGCATGGAGATAAACCCTTCCCTTATGCTAGTTTAAGCTTGTACCTAAGCAACAGACACATGTCGAACATGATGAATGGTGATTCTCAGGTGCATGAGGATTATTTATGCAGGTTGTCTTGTTCTGCTGGCAGTTGATGGAAATACTTTATCTGCTGTGGAGTGGTATAGTAGAGGATGTGCTATTTACTTTGTGTTTCAGACTGTTTTCTCCAGGTGGTGTTTATCTACAGGCTAATGTCTGACTGACCTCTGAAAGCAGATAAAACAAGTTTTATGGCGAAATAATGACTGTTGCAGACCCCTCAAAACCTATATCATTCATCATTGTGGTATCATAAAGAACAGAAGAGAAATTCATTCAAAGCATGTGGGACGGAATTAGTTTAATCTCTGTTTTTTTTACTTTGTACTGAGCAGATTCATTACCTAAGAAAATGTTGCAACCCCCTCAGTCCTGCCATCTGAGGGGGTTTCAGACACATACACATACAGGCCCCGTTCCAACCTGGTAGTGTCACCACATGCGTCCTGAGTGACCACTTGTGATCGGATCTCACTTCCCCGCTCTATATGCACATAAACAAGTACATCACACACACAGTCCACAGACTCATCCAACTATAATGAAAAAGCTTCCACCGATTTCAACTTCTCAATTAACTGCTCCCTCACATCAGATGCCATGTCGCAAACTCGCCGAGCAATCGTTGAGTCTGACAACGGGATAATCATCAGTTCTTTTGCATATTCATCGTTCCCAAAAATGGTCTTGCACATATCAGTGGCTGCGGGCAATATCAAATATTGCGTAATTGTATACGTTTTTTTACATTGAGCGATGCAAATTGCAACTTGATGGGCTTTTCTAAGCAAGCTCTCCAACTTTCGATAAATTCCTCATTTTATTAGAATTTCAGAATGTTTTCGGGACTTCTCTCTCTCTTATGTTTACCCTCTCAGAGGGAGCCTCTGGAGCAGGTGGAGCCGTGACACTCCCATCACCTATGGCCTCGGATGAGGTGGACGGAGTAACGTCCGCGGTCGTTTTCAGTGCTCGAGGTGTTATTGTTACAAAGCGATCCATTATTATAACAACCTAACTTAGTAGTCAAGTCTATTATTTGCTTTCCAGCTTTTTATTTATTGGTGGCTAACATTAGCGTCTTCTTCTTCTTTTTTAAAGGCGGTATCCTAATGGCCCATGGTATCATGGGAATCATTTTGTGTTATTTTTAGGCTAGGATATTATTGCCTATTCATGCTTTAAGTATTGTCAATATTTTTCTCCCACATAAATTATTTTGATGACAATTTTAAATCAATTAATAATTTTAGGGGACCCCCTGCAGGACCACCACGCACCCCCTAGGGGTCGCGGACCCTCAGGTCACTGAATTAAACCATTTCACAGCTGGTTTGAGTTTGCTGGCTTTCTCCCGAGCTAACACAGCGCTGAGGTGAAATGTCTGGCAATGCAAGAACAATAAATAACAAAAGGAGACCACGTAAGAACCAGATATCTGTAGTAATATCCTACAAATTGGGGAATTCGGGGATGATTTATGAAATTAAAAATAATGTTATTGTATGCTGGCAGCTGCATTTTCCAATCAACAGCGCTGCAGAGAGCTTCCAAGAGCAGGAGCACAAGAATAAAAACACAGACACATCACATAAACAGTATGATAATAACCAGGGTGCGAAGAAAAGCAAAGGGGGGGGATGTTTTTTGATCATGCACAACAAAACAAAACTTTAATTTAATTTAACTTTAATTAAATCCCCCTTCCAATACCATGGATGCCCTTTGGCCAGCCATGCCAAAACACGTATTTATGAACTTCAATATTCAATGGAAAATAATCTCAGAATGAAATATAACATACAACATAATAACATAAAACACAGAGCGCTCAAGCCGGAGAGCAGAGTTCACGGCAAAAACAAAATACTTTCACCCAGGAAACTTTAGTTCATTCCTCTGGAATGTTTTAATCCAAACCACAATCTTTTTCCTAAACTTGACCAGTGGTTGTGATGCCTAAACAAAACTGTCATCGCCGCATGACGCCCACTTTTTCTGGCTAAACTCCACCACCACGGCCCCTGAAAGGACCGTCATCTGGCGGTGTCTGTACCCGGCTCACAGTCACCTATTGGTGGCTAAACAACAGCTGCTGGTAGCCGGCGTCCTGGAGCTCTGTAGCAGCTAAATACAACCAGCAACTGCTGCTCAGCTTTGATCCTTCTATGGCACTATGTGTTCACGTTACAGCGCTGTACTTAGTTTAATATACTTCTATTTTAGGTATATAATATATGGTCTATTGGTGAAGTAGCATTGATCACTTTGAGGGGAGGATACATTTTGTTCCCACCGGGGATAAAAATAATTCTGCAGAGGCAGGGATATGTACATCGGGAGTCTGAGCGCCCCAAAAACTATTTTAAACTCCTTTTTAACGTGTTTTAAAGGACTGTGGAATGTCCGTTTTTATCTCTGTCCCAATTCCCACTCTAGGCACCGGAGCTTTTTGTTTTAGCTGTATCCTCAGCCTGAACTCCTGGGTCCAGTCTGCATGCAGATCTCACAACGTGGATTTTATTGACAATTTTAACTTGTCATGGAATTGTGCCTCTCGCTTTAAAAGACACGGGATACATCCAAACAAGCAGGCTAGCCCAAAGCTGTGAGCAAATATTCAGCACACGGTCCACGTGCAAGACTGTTTACACAGCACACACCCACCACATCGAACCCCCCGTCCTCCCCTCCTGTCTCATCTCAGGACACCGCCTCCTGCACTAGCCCCCCTACCCCTTCCCCATGTTATAACACTGTCCTCACTGGTCCACCTCCCCATTCAATCTCCAATTCAAATCCTGGCTAACTGATTCCTGTCATCACAAACATCAGGCCTAAGAAATGTTTTTCTTCTGCTGCTGTCTCCTTTCCATCACACGCGGAAACTGGTCGGAAGAGCCGCCAGGCTGCCATAGTGAATTGGATCAGACAGGCCCTGACCAAACAGACTTGTGGTGTAGATCACAATAACCTTTTATCCTTGCACACACATAAACCACCACCTAAATCTATTTTATCAGTCACCCTGAACATAGCACTTTTTAATGTCAGATCTATTTTAAACAAGACTTCTCTATAAATGACCTGAGAAGTTAGATTGCTTGTTTTTAACAGAGACCTGGCTTAACTCAGATGCACCTGCTGCCCTTATTGAAGCTTCCACCAAACTATATTTTTTCATATTCCACCAGAAAAGGGAAAAAGGTGGGGGTACAGCATTTATCATCTCAGCATCACTTGGTTTTAAAGACATAACTTTTGATAAGTACACTTCCTTTGAACATAACGCCATTGTTTTTAATAGCCCTCCCATATTGTGTATGACAGTTTACACGCCACCCGAATATTGCTCATGTTTTGTTTCAGACTTTTCAAAATTACTTTCAATCATCCAGGCTAAATATGACAGATATGTTATGTTAGGTGATTTTAACTTGCACGTTGATAATTTATCTGACTCTTTCAGTCTGGATTTTTTTAAAGCTGTTTAATTGTACGAGTTTTACCCAGCATGTCAATCAGCCCACCCACAACAAAGGCCACACACTAGACCTGGAAATAACTTATGGCCTATCTGCGGCTTTATGCAACAATATTCCAGAACGAACTGTGAGGAAACACTATCTCAGCCCTGAAGTGGCTGCAAAATGTATCAACATTTTACAAGACACCCCTGCAGACATTTTACCCTCCTACTGTGATTGTATTGTGGATAGTTTTAACAGTAAACTTAAATTGTTTTTAAAGGACAAAACAATGGGACAAAGGTCACCTTCCTCCTCTGAGTCCTACAGCCTTGACAGTGGAGTCTGTGCCTTGAGGGGAGCCACTCAAACATCGAAAACATGACGTGATGGATCACGAAGGATCCTACAGGCAGTCTTCAGGGTCTGCTGTTCACAGAGCTCTCAGGGGGTGTCCTATAATTCTGGAACCAGAGCTGTATAGTAACAAAGTAGAACTACTTCACTACTCTACTTAAGTACTAAAAGGCTGTATCTGTACTCTACTGGAGTATTCTTTTTTTTCTCCTACTTCCACTTTTACTTGAGTACATATTTCCGATGAATGAAATACTTTTACTCCGATACATTTTTTATGTGCTGCATCGTTACTCGTTACTGTTGTGAATTCCTCACGCTACGGAGACTGTGTAGGTTACAGTGTGTGTAGTTACAGCTACGTTAGTTACGTACGCTAATTACGTAAATCCCACTCAAGTCACTTTTTGATAGAGCACTTGTACTTTTAATCAAGTATGGGTCTCTAGTACTTTATACACGTCTGTCTGGAACAGGCTTTAACAGTTTGATGTAAGCAGTTCCAGTTTTGAAGACTAATGGAGTAAAACCAACAAGTGAAGGAAAAGGTTATCACACTTTCAATAAATGAGTAGTAGAATGTGGTTAGGATGTCCTTGCTTACATCAAAATGATCTTAGTTTCCTGAGCAGGTACTGCAGCTGATGGCATTTCTATGAGTTGCGTAATATTCAGTGTGTTGTTTGTTCTATCCAACAATTTAGTATTATTGGGTGTAAAAACGTGACAGCCTCTGTAGGCAGCAAGCAGGGTTCTTTTTGTAATTTCTTTTTCATTTTTTACTATGAATCAGTTCCTACGTGCACATTTGTTTATTGCTGTGTTTGCTGAATTACTTCATGAAAAAGGTCAAGAAACTTTAATTTAATATCCTGTACATACATGCACAGCTTTATTCATGTCACTCTGGGAAAGTGACCCTGTCGGTGGGCCGGGTGGGACTTCCTCCCATGCTTATCCTCAGACTACCTCATCACCTACACACATCTGACATAAGAGGGAAACCCTGCCTTTCCTCTCCTGACTGTTTATGGACACATATCATGACAGGTTTAGGGGTCACTGTGTTTATTTCATTGTCTTTGTACTGTGCTGTGTGACCTGTGAGCTGCAGGTCAGGGTGAATGTGATGGAGCGTTAGTCAGGTCCTATCTGGGATGTTTTTTGTAATTGGAGGATTTAGGCACTATGTACAACAAAGACCACTTAGCCCAGATTAGAGTTGGAAACAGTGACGTATGACAGCCTGACACTTGTTATTTCCTGTTGTGGTTGAAGCTAATTTGTTGCTAACCTTCAGCTATTGGGTGCAGTTATTGTATTGTCTTCTCATGGGCGGTTTGTCTTTCTGCTGGCTGACATGATACCCATGTTTATCTTGGTGGATTAGTAAACCTCAAAGTCCCCTACCAGTTATGTAATTACACAGAGACACACCACACAGCATAATCCAGCCAGGACTCAAAATAAAGTTTTTGTCCTATACAGCAATAGCCCTCATTTACCTCCCAAAACCGGCGTGTTGACACACTATGTAAAAAGTGACTATATGTTGCATTTAAGATACATATTTGTGAAATGTTGGCTTCATTAGATATCTAAGACTAGAGACAGAGAGGAAACATGGGGACAGAGAGGCAACAAAAGACCTCAGTTGGAATCAAACTGTACTATATGATATGCATCTCGCTCGATGGTGTTTTAAGCCCCCAACGTCTCCTTCCAGGCAGCGCTGCAACCATCGAATTCAAGGCACCTAACCCTAACCATAACCCTAACCACTGCCTAATCCTAGTGCCTTCCAGGCAGCGCTGCCTGGAAGACAACGTTGGGGGCTTAAAACACCAAACACCATGCATCTTAGACCACTGGGCCTTGATGACACTCCAGTTGACAATTATCTTAGCGACCATCGCTAATAAATGGTAAATTGATAGTTGATTAAACGTTAGTATAACCAATAGTTATTTTGCTGTTAACTAACAACGAAATGATCATTAGTAATGTTTACTAATTATGAATTATGCTATTATTTATGTTATTTTAACAGTCTATTGTTGCTCACATCATAACAATTGTATGTATTTGTTAATAATTAAAAAATTGTTTATAAACAGTCAAACATTATTTGGATGGCTATTATAAAGTTGCATCTGATGAATATAATGCCTTGCTAATAGTTCATTAAGACTTTGTAAAGCATCTATAAAACATTACTTAGATAGCTATTATCAATGTACAAATAATCATCTCTTTTATAGATCGCCAAAAAAAGATTTAATGGGGCCATATTTAATGATACTCAATGCTTTATAACCCACTTATTAATCATTAACTAATTATTATAAGCATTAGTTGCAACTTTATAATACCCATCCAAATAATGTTTATATATATATATATATATTAACCATTTACAAGGTATTACCTATCTATCTAAATGTATGAACTTATTATTTTGTATTACACTAATGATAAAATAACATTAATTATAACATTACTAATAATTAATAAACATTATATATCATGATTTAATTGTTTTTTTAACAGTAAAATAACTGAACCTAAAATTAATTCACTATCAATTTAGCATTTATTAATGATGGTTATAAGTCCAGGATTCAGCTTCTGATTGGGCTGAATATTGGGCTTTTTGACGGGGTTGGGTTTCTGCCGAACCTTAGAATTTTTTCCCACTGAACCGAACCCTATGCTTGCACTACGCGCGCTACGCTGGTCGACGTAATGATGGCGCCGTTGATTGCAGGAAGGTGTTTACGTAGGTGGAGCGTTCAATGCAGTAGGCTGTGAGAAAGTGGAAATGGAACTGGTGAGCAGAAAAAGTGTAGTTTGGCAGTACTTTCAGTCAAAAGAAGGCCATTCAAGTCCAGCTACATGTTCAATCTGCAATGCCGATTTGTCTCGTGGTGGGGAGGACCCTAAACTATACACAACATCACCGCTGTAACAACATTTGCGTATAGAACATCCAAAAGAATACGAGTTGTGATGAAGGAATCTACAGACAGCAGCCAAAATGCAGCAACTTCAGGTACGGCAAAGGAAGGACACTCACTGCTAAAAACTTGTGTTAACCAGACGATTAATGTGTTTACTGTGTTAATAGACTGAGGATGGCAGTAGGATTCGGTATTCGGTTTCGGATTCGGCAGAATATTGACCAGTGGATTCGGTATTCGGCCGAACCTCAAAAACCTGGATTAGTAGGCCTACTGCGGCTCACTGAGTGATTTTGTATTTGGTCAAAAAGTCAGTCGGTCGGTTGGTCGGTCCACCACTTTGGTCCACACTGAAATATCTTGACTATTGGATGGATTGCAATGCCACTTTGTACATTATGAATTGAATGTCCCCAAAGGATGAACCCTACTGACTATTGTAATCCACAGCCTCACCAATAAGGCCCCCGGCCCCCCACTGTCACTGACACTTACTACACTTTGCACTAACCGCCATCCTGGACTGCTACAAAACAGCTATTTTGTATATATTTGTCTCTGTTTCTTTTCTGTTTCTGTATTTATTGTTTCTTCTTATTAAAGTATAATAATGTTTGTTTGTATGTATGCGGCAATCGCCAAGGCAAATTCCACGTAGGGTAACTACTACTACTTGAACTATTTGGTATCAGAGTAACAGGTCACCATAACAATTGGATGGGTTGCATAACAACAAGATAAGAGGATTTTAATTTGTCCAATACTTGGGTCAATGAGTAAATATATGCAAACCCAATGACATTTCCACCAGCTTCAGCTGTGTTAGTGCCATTTAACAAATGATGGCATGCTAACATGCTAAACTGAAATGCGGAAGATGTTCAACATTTTACCTGCTAAACATCAGCAACATTCATTGTGAACTTGTTCGCATGCTGATGTTAGCATTTAGCTCAAGCCTCAGCATGCTGCTAGCATAGCTGTAGAGAGTTGCAAGCACAACACAGCACCACCACAGCCATCAAAATACCACCGATTAAAGCATCATGTAACTTATAGTACTTTATATCATTTGCACATTCAATTTGCATTATGTCTGCATCATTATGTGCAGACCTTTAAGTTGGCTCACAGTATGTATCAGTTTTGAAGTAGTGCCTCTGCACCACAACAAAAGTAGAAGAAAGTAGTTCAGGGCATCGCTACACATATACTTTGTCCTTTACAAAACTAATACTTAACTGTAGGCAGCCTTGCACCCATTTTTCAAAATGCTAATAAATATCTGTCCATTATTCATTACTCTTTCACTGTAATTCAATTCAATTCAATTCAATTCAAAACTTTATTGCCATGTCAACATAGTTGATTGGAATTTGTCTTGGTGCTAATCAGATTAAAAAGACAAGACATACACAGGAACATACAATACAAGACAATCACATAGACAATCATTCAGACCAGTAAAAAGATGTAAATACCTTGTGCTATTGCAACTTCCCATAAAGTGTCTGTAAATGGTTATATTGACTGAATGAGCGGAATCATCTGGAATAGGGTGACCAGATTTCCTGGAACTAAAACTGGGACACTTTGCGCGTGACCGTAGTGCTCGTGCACACACATACTTTTTAATGTGAACATGTGCCAGCCCAGGTCAGACAGACAGACACAGACAGATTAGACAATTTTGCCAACAACACACGTAGGCCTACTGCTCACAACATCATGGGGTATCTCAGTTAATATTCATGATTTTTCTTGGTATGTAGCCTACATTTTATTAAAAGACATTGAGTGAGTTTCGTGTGGGACCAACTTTATTTTTCAGAATTAAAGCATTCTTTTGGAAAATGCACCCACTGAACTTGTGAAAAACGTTGTGAAAAGGTATTTTTTATTGCATGGCACTAAACGAATTATTTGGAACTGCTGCCACAGGCTTGAACTAAAGTTATGGTAACACTTTACGGTAAGGGTACATGAATTATGAATTCATGCATGAATTCATTCACGATTTGTGCATTAGGCTACTTCATTCCTTTATATCTTATGAATCATCAGGAATTGACATGAGTTCATAGCCTCTCATTTATGACCTCATGCATGAACAACACATCAACTAAAGCATTAGGTAAGGTGGCTACATCATTATGCACAAGTTGTGTTCAAATCTGAATTTACGTACGTCACCAAATTCATTTCCTTGTTTCTGATATGAAGATGAGACGTGTGTGTGACTCGAACATCTCACATTTACCAACAAAACGTACAGCGAAAGACCGTGCAAAACATTTCAGACCATCCTGCCAACCTGTATACATTTTAACATTAATGTACGCTGTGACGTTTATTCACTCTAAAGTCGCTGACGCTGCTGCTGTTTCAATCCTGTCGGCTCTCTGCAGCACACACACACACACACACACACACACACACACACGGTGGATGCAGGAAAAACCAGGGAGATGAGACGTAGAGGATGACCTAAATTGAGGACAGCTCCTGCAAAATCAGGCATTTTGGGCCGCAACAATCTCAAAAAAGGCCACGAAATCCTGGAGGGACAGGTTAAAACGAGACAGATAAGAAGAGGCATTGCAACAATGTTTACAAATATACATTGTAACGCTGGCGGCACAGATTATGCAGACGCAGACCGCTATGATTGACTGACACACACACACACACACACACACACACACACACACACACACACACACACACACACAGCGTATTAAACTCATATGCTGGATGCTTTTTTAGTCTTTCTACATGGGTTTAGTAAATGATCGGGCTATAATAAGACCACGTCGGCTCGCTGACAACCGGGACAATTTCATAGTGGTTGGTGTAAACCGGCGTCCCGACAGGCTTTTGCCGGGACTTGGGACATGAAATTTCCCGGTCAAATCGGGATGCCTGGTCACCCTAAACTGGAACCTCCACTACTTTGATATGTGTAAACAAACGAAGAGCCAAGTCACTTCTGGAACAACGATGATGTGGAAATTACGACAGCACTGGCCAGCTACTGTAATGTATGTGCTAGCCTATATGTGCTAATGTTTTATTAATGTCAAATAGATCCACTCAACCTAATTCCCCGGTGAATCCAATTCTTCTTTTCTACCTGTTATATAACTACATTGTGTCACATACACATTTCAGCAGTCCCATAAGCCAATTCAGCGTGTTTGATCTTCCCAACATCCTGTGGCTTTGTGATGTTTGCCATAATTAAAGTCAGATGTAGCCCATTTAGTAATCCAGCCTGTGTCACAAACCCAGCGGCAGCAGCAGCATGTGGGATGGGCTCAGAGCGCTTTCCCAGCAGAGGAGCCCCTTGAAAAGTCGTCTTCCAAACCGCACTCAGGTGGCACCGTTAAGAGGCAGCTGGAAAATCTATCTGACTGTTTACTTTCTGTCTGTTTGGCCCATTTTTCTCATGCATTCATGACTCATGTTAGGTAATGATCAAACCTTATTTTGGATTACTTCTGAAAGTTATCAGAGCACTTTTTCAGCCTGGGGTCAAAAGGTCTGTGGAGTTTTTGATCAAACTTAGCTCAGCAGCCAACAGCTAAGTGTCCTTTAAAGCAATGGTGCACCTCCAGGCACAAAGTCTTTACTCTTGTTTCCACCCAATCACGTCAGCAGGATCTTTCACTGATTAGTGTTTTTATCTCTGATGTGCTCATCAGTCAAATAGTGGATTTGGAAATCCACAGAAACCTAGGTTTTTAGCACTCAGTGGCAAATTGAGTAGTTACAATAGGTAACTCCAGTTCTTTGAGTACATATCCTCCACCGACATGCCCCTGAATGGGACATCTGGGACACCCCGGACGTCTGTTGCAAAATTCATATTTATACCAAAATGAAACCTACAAACACAACCCAGTCTACCAAACACCAACTCATTATCTATACTTTTCCTAAAGCTGCACAATTTACTTTCACTCTTCTTATTTTGTGTGAGTGTATGTGTTTGTGTGTACTCACAAATTATGAATAATTCGTAAGTATTTAACGTTTTTTTTCCCGCTATATGCACAACTTTGACTGCTGCTGTATAAAAACGCAGAACATGACTAAAACGTGTGTTCCTTGGGAGGGTTTTAATCCAAACCATGATCTTTTTCCTAAACGTAACTAGTCATTTTGGTGCCTAAACTTGACTTTCGTTGCCGCATAACGCTCGCTTTTTAGTTTGATCGGCAGCTCGTGGTGCTCTGTACCCAGCTTAAAGTCACCTACTCTCGAGTAACTGGACCATCAACTACCGCTGACACGACGGAGCACCATGCAGAGCACCATGCGGCGTCACAGAGCTCTCTAGCTGGCGTCACAGAGCTCTGTAGCAAATAAACACATCTACTAACTGCTGCTGATACGACCGAGCTGTGACGGAGGTCTGTAGTAAGGCATGGATACCCGACCCAAGCCTGACGGGTCCCGACGGTACCCGACGGGCCGGGTTCGGACAAATAATTAGAAATGATGGTCGGGACCGGGCCGGGCTCGGTCACATCAGCGCGCTAAAGCATTTGTTGTAAAATGGTGCTGCGGCTCCTTCAAGAGAGCTCAGTGTGTGTGTGTGTGTGTGGAAAGTGGGCAGAAGAGAGATAGAGAAAGAGGAAGCAGACGTGTAGATGCAACCGGAGCAGAGTTGGTGGATTAAGTTTAAGTTTTGTACACAGTGTGTGTGTGTGTGTGTGTGTGTGTGTGTGGTGTCCGAGATAATCCCCAGACTGAAAGCCAAGTTCATTCATTTGCTCACCAGAAACGGGATTTTTAACCTCAACGTTATTCATGTTATAACGTCGGCCCTGGAGGTAACGACTCTCCCCTGGTTTTCTGACCACGGTCGGAATCTAAGCAATCAGGAAAGGTTAACACATTGAACATTTGAACAGCTTATTAACGTGTGCTTGTTGCCCCGTGTGTGCTGATGACCTCATCTGTTGACATTTCCGAATGCCTTCCTACAGTTGCTTAATAAAAGCTTTCCACACAAAAACGTAGCCTACATGTGTCATTAGTATGAGAAAAAAATGAGATTTTAACTGTGTCGGGCTCGGGTCGGGCTCGGACACAAATATCTTAATGCCTGTCGGCCTTTCGGTTTGTCTTGCCTCTGCCTGGAGGAAGGCCATCTCTTGTCTAGGCATCTTGTCTAACCTATAGTAAGCCTATCATCATTATTGTGTAAATAAATGTTCTTTTTAGCAAAATGGCTTTGCTAACAATGTTAGATTCACGTTAATGTATATTTTTAGACAAATCTAAATTTTTGAAAAAAAACATGATCAAACAATAATCAGGCAGCCCCCCTGCAGTAATTCTGAGGACCCCTTAGGGGTTGCGGACCCACGGTTGAAGATCTCTGGTGTAGAAGAACTGATCCCCTGTTGCTGTCTCCTAACCTTTTGTCAGGAAAACATGACATTTTGATAATATGACACTTTGATCTTCTGTCCCTCAGCTAAAGTCCCTCAGACTAATGTAATAAGCTACAATCTAAAATGTTAATTTCCCACATTATGCCTGGACTTTTTGTAAGCAGACAGGACTTTTGAGAGTGCTCCCTCCTGCTCCAGGACCCTGTCCATCATTTGCTGCCTTGGTCCCCAGCGGCTGGCTGACTTTGTGATGAGCTGGCGAGCCGGCAGACCCAGCTGAATCTGGACTTCAGCCAGCTCTCTTCTTTTCTCCAGCTGTAAGAGAACCTGCTGACAATTCTCTTACACAGAGAAATGGCCCGAGTGATGCGGTTGTCAATCATGCCATGTCCTGTCAGAATAAGAATCAGATTAAGTATCAACTTTATTGGTCAAGTGTGCTTATGCATTCATGGAATTTGACTCAGATTTACAGTACTTTCAGACACCACCCAAAATCAAAAGAGAAAGGTTGGTAACAAAACAGAAAATAAAAATAGAAATGATAAATATCATACTGGAGTACATATGCACAACAAGGTATGTCCCAAAAAGAGTTTTGTTATGGCTGGCTATCTATAACCAGCATACAGCAGTTGTGAAATGTAACTGAGTTCATTTACTAAGAGCTGATTTTCGGGTGCTTGTACTTTTTTTTTAATTGTATGCTACTTAATACTTCTACTTGACTACATTTTTTAACACAATATTATGCTTTTTACTTCACTACACTTATTTGACATTAGTTACTGTTACTTTGCAGATTCTGAGTATTTACACAAAATATGATCAACAAATAAATTATTATAGATATAAAGATAACACTTTATGTATCCCTTGATGAAATTCACAAGCTACCCAGCATTATATATATATATATATATATATATATAAATGAGCTCTACCTTTACCAGATGCACCATTAAAGTGATGAACATAAATGCAGTTCTAATTATAATCCAATAATTGGGCCATTCTGCACA
The DNA here is from genome assembly GCF_008315115.2 of Sander lucioperca. Classification (NCBI taxonomy): domain Eukaryota; kingdom Metazoa; phylum Chordata; class Actinopteri; order Perciformes; family Percidae; genus Sander; species Sander lucioperca. The sequence continues at coordinate 29,266,526 of NC_050179.1, read as the reverse complement.
ATGAGTAGGCTACTTTTCCTTTTGCTACTTTAAGTATTTTTAGATTTTTATACTTTCGTACTTTTACTTAAGTAAAATATCTGAATACTCCTCCACTACACTCACCAGTAGCCTGATGAAGTCGATGACCAAAGCACTGCATCCTCAGCCACTTTTTCGCTTTAACAACGGTGCTTCTGTTATCGGTAGTTATAGCAGAGCTTCCAGTTTGTAAAGGCATCCTGCAGGGCCTCAGCTATATGCTCTCCAGTTTGATCTTGCGGAAAATAGCTGGTTTGGAGACACGCAGTTTTCATCTCTCAGTCTTGAATGAAGTGTACTGTCAAAGTCATATATGGCTGGCATGTTCTGCTTGACTACATATCTGTTGTCAGCGTGAAACACGTCACTTTTTGCGTGCCGGTCAGTAAGGTTCTATCTGAGCTAGTGTACATTTCTGGCAGTGCTTCTCTGTTGTAGTTACAACTGGGCTGCTATCTTTGGTTACTAGTTTTTAGCAGCTTTTTAAAGCCTTCTTGTTCCACTGTTGCAACAAGAACCACATCTTTACCTCCTGCATGGTGAGTGTCAGAGACATTGCAGAGGAGAAATGCAAACACTCCGACATGGCTTTACAGAAGAAATGTTATTTAACACCCTATTAAACCATAGCAATATTAACGGTATTGTCTCATCCCATATCTTGTTTGATATTATACCGATATACTTTAAAATATCAATATACCGCCCAGCCCTAGTACTTTGTTAAGGTTAATAAAGATTGTGGTTTGGGTGACATTATAGTTTCAATGATAAATTCATGGTTAAAGTTAAACTAATAAAAGGGTCCTGGTCATGCTAATAAACTATGTTGACTGTCTGTATTGATGTTTCATTAGTCTTGCATTGCCAGACCTTCCTCCACAGAGCTGCGGAGGAAGGTCTGGCTAGTCCACACAGCATTCTGGGATGGGAGAAAAACGTGCTCTGGTTTATTGGCATTTCTTTAAACCAATCACAATCGTCTTGGGCGGTACTAAGTGCTGGACAGAGCCACGGTGCCTCTGATAAATAGTCTCGGGAAGGAACTTGTTTTGGTGGAACATGTGTACGTTCAAAAGTAGTTTTAGTCGTGCAACAGAAAACTCAGATTGGACAGATAGTCTAGCTAGCTGTCTGGATTTACCCTGCAGAGATCTGAGGAGCAGTTAACCATAGTCCTCACAAATCCACCAGAGTTTAGAATTCCAACAGAAAGGAAGAGGAAGGTTACGGACATCCAGCCGAAATGAGGGACATCCGATGGAACAATCCCAGAAATGAAACATTGTTGATATAGACTTATGTTTCATTAATCCAACCATGAACCATGAGCCCCTCCCTATGCAGACCTTGTCACAAACGTCATCTGACTTCCTCCTTTGCTCCCATCATAATATGGCCACTAGAGTACGTTGTCCTTGGAATTTATGTTGTTTTGGTTTTTCCTGAAGTGTCTGATACTGGTATTCTTCTTGGGAGGCCAGTCTTGCCATCTCACTTAAATGACAGGAGTCATCTCAGAGGGAAGGAGATGGAGCAGAAAGTGAAGTTTGAAGTTAGAACAAGCTGATCTGCTGTACAGTCCAGGCCTGGATACATATATCAGGTATTAATAGCCACCAGACGACTGAGCAATGCTGCCTGGCAGACAAAAAAAACTACTTAGAAGACTTTCCCCAAGGACCCCAGGAATAGCGCCCCCAAATCCCCCTCTCATCTGCTTTTGGAGCCTCTGCAAGTATCCCCGAAAACTCTCTCAGAGCAAAATAGAAGATTAAAGCGGAGCTGAACCAAGGAGCCGGCTTCAGGTTTCGGCCTGACAGCCCTCTTGTGTATAAATAGGCCCTGAGAGTGGCGACAAAGCCCGGGCCACCAACCTGTCCCTGTTGCCAAGTCCTGCATTCCAGCTGTGTATTTTTAGTGCTGGCATTTAAACTTGGCTACACATTACATACTCATACCATCTGCACTATTTCCTGTTCCTGTAAAAGATGGGGTGTTTGGAAGCACACATCACCACCCATTATAAAAATAGGCATGTGTGTACTCAGTAAAAGTTATTTTACCGTAGAAATATAAAAGCAAGTATTGAATTTGACTGTGGTACACCGCTAATTAGCCTGTCGACAGAAGGTTTTATTGAAAATGTCAAAGACCTTTGTCAGGCATCAAACTCACAGTATGAAACATCTTTATACTCGAGCCCCAGGCTGCAACAAACAATCAATAACTGAGTCAGACTGCAAACTCCTACGACAATTACACCATCAACAATTGAATTTAAAAAAAGAGAAAAATATGCATATGCAAAATATATGCTTGTTTGTTCAAATTGGGAATACGAGGAGAAAGGTTGGTAAACAACCACTCCTCGTCTCAAATTCCAACTTGAACTAATATCCATAACCAAAAGAAACTAATTATTCAGAAAATAACATGTTTTAAAAAATCTATACATGTAGTCAGGGTCATGAATATTTGAATAATTACTATTAAAGAAATAGAGTAAATAGTCTAATATTACACAACCTATTATGTCAAGCAAAGGACAAAACAACCTCTCAACAAGATCCATTTAGTAGCTTTCCTGGAATATCCTTGTCCAGGCTGTGCTTTCACTCACCCCTTCAGGTCTACTTGCAAATTGTGCAGCGCACATTTCACTGGAGTCACATTCAGGTCCAGTTCAAAGCGAACAGTGTTCAGATTGTAGAAGATATTATCATATATAAACAGCAGCTGGTCTCTGGTCAGCCGTCCTGTGCGATAGGGATCTACTTTAAAGACCAGACTGTGAAAATAACCCTCCTTACAAATGCAGTATGTTGCCATATACTGTATCTGATTGATAAGAGGAGGACTTTAGACTGTTCTCACTGAGGACATTTTGATTAGTCAAACACAGGTGTGACTAAGGGTGCTTTCACATCTTTAGTTCGGTGGACTCTGTGCGATTCGGGGGTGAATTTGCAACATTCTTGCATTTTTCATTTGGTTGGGTTTGCTTTCACACTGCACTTTGTCCAACGCACCAAACACTGTAAACACACGTCACACGGTCGATCGGTCGCTTGTTTATTGGACAGAATATCTGAAACTTGCCGACACTTCTGCTCTCAGAAATAATGGAGCAACACCACATTTATAATGTCTTGGATTTTCTGGTTCTGCTTTAGTGTTTCTAATATTTTAGAAGAAGGCGAACAATGAGCAGCTGACAGACAGCGGAGCAGAGAGATGATGACGTCCAGCGATGTCTGGTCAGAACAGCTTATGGATCTGAAAGTTATCATCCCTTAAATATCATATAAGTCCATAAATTGTGTGCAAGGTTCAAACCGCAGGCTAGTAAATGCTCTGTTTTTGGTTCACTTCCTGTATTTGGCTCAGATCGGGTTCTCAACTGAGTTGAACCGAACTCTAGTTCACTTGGAAGCGAACCGAGACCCCCATTTTTAAGCGGACCAGAGTTTGTTTGTTTGATCTGAACCTGAGTTGGGATGAGCTTTCACACCGGCCCAAACCAACCGGACTATCAGACCAAACGCTCCAGGGTTCGTTTGAAACGGACCAAACGAGGGAGGTGTGAAAACAACCTAACTCATTAATGATAATAGCTCCATTCCATTTAGAGTTCCATTGTGAATGCTGGCTCACTGGCACATCTACATGAATAACAGCCATCATTAATGTTATTAGTTACACCTCCCTGCTAAAACAATCTGTACTGTATGGTTTCCTGGCAAGGGTTTTAATTTAGTTTTCACAGCAGACATTTTCACTTGTCATAGTAGAAAAAGCCCATGTGTTAGCCTACTAATGACATCAACAATGGCTCTGTTCTATTTAAGGATGACAGTAAACCATTACAGTGTGACAATCAGCCAGCATGCACAGTACCAGGATCCTGAAACTGAAGCAGCTAATGTTTATCGCTGTTTTTTGCCCCCAACGGTTCCTTCCACTAGGATTAGGCACTGGTTGTGGTTAGGGTTAGGGTTAAGGTTAAGGTTAGGTGCCTTGAAGACAGCGGTTGCAGCGCTGCCTGGAAGGAGCAGTTGGGGGCAAAAAACACCATTGAGCGCAGCTAAATGCCATTCAGCCATTAGTCATTGTATTATTTACTTGCTTTTCCTACTGCCTCATTTCAAAACGTTTTTGTGTTTGTAGCTAAATTATCCTGCAAGATAACTATTTAACAGGCCCTATCTTGCACCCAGCGCAATTGACTTTGTACACTGACGCATGTATCATTCCTATTTTGCATCCAACGCACAGTGGACTTTTCCCTCCACAGACGCACGTCGGTAAATTAGGGAATGAACTTGCGCTCCCTGGGGGCGGTTCAGCAAAAAGAGGAGGCGTGTTCCGGCGCAAACGTTCCCTGGTGCTATTTTGCAGTTTCAGAAAACAATTCCGCCACAGACCAGGAAAACCTAGTCTAAAGTCAGTGGCGCGTTATTCAGATACTATGTTAAGGGCGCATGCTTGGCCATAATGTAGTGTGTGCACAACGTTTTTTCTTCTTTGCTTCTCTCATCTACGTACACGAATGCAGCAGTTTCCATTTTTGCAAACCATACATAATTACAAGGAAAAATATTACCACACGAGGGAAATCATTGTGGTGTCCATGAAAATGTGAAAAAATAGGCATAAATCTAGCGTGCACATTTACCCAAATTATCCAGGCTAATGGTAGTAATGACGGATCAAACTAACCTGTTTGGCCAATAGTGGCAAGACACATAGGTATTTAAGGACACCTGACAAAGTGGGTTGTCCGTCAAGAACCAGGAAACAAAATTCTGAAGACCTTACTCTTCAACTTACCAGTTAAGTTGCGCTTGCTCATAATTTTTCTATTGCACAGTGAGATGGAGTACGTCTTGGGACAGAGAATTAGACGCAGGAGGGAGAGGGTCTACCGGCCCAGACAGACCTATCTCTCCCTCAGTGAGGAGGAATGTAGGCGTAAGCTACGCCTGACCCGTCAGGCTGTGACAGATGTCTGCCATCTCCTGGCAGATGAGCTGGGGTCTGATGCACCCTGTCCCTATGCCTTCCCCGTTGCAGTGAAAGTTACAGCGGCACTGCATTTCTATGCGTCTGGGTCGTTCCAGCACCCCCTTAGCTCCATTGGAGGCATTTCACAATCTGCCATTAGTTCGGCTATACATGCAGTTACATCAGGTCTAGTCTGAAATGCTGGGGAATACATCCAATTCCCCGTCACACCTGACAGCCAGGAAAGAGCAAAGCAGAAAAAAGTCACAGTATTCTTTGTGGCTTGTTGTGTTTTACAAGCCACAAATTCTGGCAAATTCGTTATTCTGAGTTATTCTTGAAAGAAAAGTGCAGTTCATCCAGCGAGCTGGATTTTCAGCAAAATGTTTCAAGTTGAACCTCATACATGAACTCATTTTCTGTTGGAAATGACTTTCCTACGAGTAGAAAAAATATTGATATATTGATACTTTAGATGAGAACAGGTAAGTTATGAAGAAATCCTGAAGATGCTTTTTTAATTATTACATTTAATTTCCACAATATATAAAAATTTTACAATAGAAGTTAATTAACATAATAAATATCGAAACAATGAAATGTGTACATGGACCAATTGAAGTTTAGCCAGGTACACTATGAGCAAATTTTCAACAAAAAGTGGAGCCGAAGACCATTGGTCATTTAATCATGACATTATGGGAGTTTTTCTTTTTGAACACTATATAATCAGTAATCAGGTAATTTATTCACTTATTTTTAAACAAGAGTGTACAGTCATTTGAAATTAATAAATTTGAATGGGAATTAATAGGATTGGAAGGCTATCATCATGTTAGCCTGGATTACCTAATCCACATTTAAAAGTCAGCCCGTCCTCTTCCAGAAAATTGTCAATTATGCAAGCAGCTCAAAACGACCCACCTGCGTTTGTTGTTAGGGGCCAAACTCTTGTGGCTGTAGTAATTATCGCATTCAAACGAGAAAGTGAGGTGACAAAGTATAAGAGCGGCAAATTCCGCAAAATGAGCAAGGAGGTATAGGCTCGGGCTGTGGATAGGTCACAGGACTTTTACTCCGGAGACCCGGGTTCATGCCCCAGATAATGTCCCAGTCTCCTGGGGCGGCTGTGGCTCAGGTGGTAGAGCGGTTGGTGGTTCGATCCCTGGCCCTGCAGTCCCATGTCAAACTGTTCTTGGGCAAGACACTGAACCCCGAATTGCTCCTAATGCTGTGCCATCGGTGTCTGAATGTGTGTGAATGTTTATCTGAAGAACTTGTATGGCAGCCTGTGAATGATTCCATGTTGTTCCAGTGCTTTGAGTAGTCGTTTAGACTAGAAGGGTGCTGTATAAATACAGTCCATTTACATGTGAACTCAAAATCGGAAATGGACCTATAATGTTGTTCATGTATAAGGATGTGTTGGATCACACTTCCCTTAAATTGCATCCCTGGCTCCTCCACTTCCCTCCCTTCTGCGGGTCTTAGTCCCTCCCATCAAGGAAGCACTGGAGAGACGCGAGGAAATCATGGAGGGAGAGAGGAAACTAGGAAATGTGTTGGCCGAGTAGGGGCGGAGTTATTAAGGTCACACATTGCCAAACCTTCCTTCACAGCGCTGCGGAGGAGGGTTTGGCTACTCCACACAGCATTCCTAGATAAGAAAAAAACATGCTCTGGTTTATTGGCATTTCTTTAAACCAATCACAATCGTCTTGGGCGGCACTAAGCACCGGACGGAGCCACGGTGCCTCTGCAAAATAGTCTCAGGAAGGAACTTGTTTTGGTGGAACGTGTGTACGTTCAAAAGTAGTTTTAGTTGTGCAACAGAAAACTCAGATTGGACAGATAGTCTAGCTAGCTGTCTGGATTTACCCTGCAGAGATCTGAGGAGCAGTTAACCATAGTCCTCACAAATCCACCAGAGGTTAGAACGCCAACACAAAGACAGAGGTCGCTGTGACCCCGTAAAGCACAACATGTTTTGAAGTTCCATATTCATGTTGCTGAATAATCCTTGTTGACCTTCTCTGACTCATCATGGTCAGATGAAGCAACATTTTTTTCTATGATGTCTACGGCAACACTCTGGTAATCCTCTTCAGTCACATGAATTGAAATCCAGCTCACAGGATGATGCTGCCCTGCTCCCAAATGGGACTCAGCACAGAGCCACTGAGGGGGATTGTTGTTTCCATTCCACAGATACCAAAACAAAGGATATGCTCTGTTCACACCAACAACATCTTGCAAAGTGCAAATTCATTACTGGAGCAGACTTCAGAGCTGCTTGGAGAGGCAAACTGCCCACCTGGCATGTAAAATGAGTTAATGCTGAGTGCTTCTCGCCTGTGAACAACACTCTTTCAGTGTCACAGATTTTTGAACAAGAGCCTGATTTTCTGTCCATCGGACAGCATCCAAGGTGTTGACAGCATGTTTCCTAAAGACATCCGATTTTCCATGACACTGAGTAATTAGTGATGATAGGCTCAACAGTGTGCTGTCATGGCCCAATTTCATTTTATGAGCTGAGCCTCTTTTCTGCCAGCACTCAATATATCCCTCTATAAAACCTAGTGTTACATTCATTGTTAATGTATAGCAAGCCATAAAAAAAATAAATAACTCCTTTCCACTGTTCTGTAAAAGTGAATTTTACAAATGTGCATTTTAACTTTTAGTAATCCAATGGAAAGTAAATGCAGCAGAAAGCTGTTTTCAAGTTGTCGGCAGTTGCAATTCAATACATGTATTACTGCAGCTGATTAAAACAGAAGGTGACTTTTGAGTACAATATAAATACAATACTGTTACATTTTGCAGCCCACATGATTTACCTGTCTTTAATCCTCAAGTATTGAAATATCTCTGCTCGCTCAACCATCTGCTTCTTATGAAAAGCCGGTACATCAAACACCATCCACAAAATAGAGGCTCATGTTATAAGTTATCTAACAACTTGCTGCTCCTTGGTACAAGAGGGCAGAATACACATGTGAACACACACACACACACACACACACACACACACACACACACACACACACACACTATGACGGAGTGGTTTGTATTGGCTCCAACAATCTGAGATGTGGCCACAACTGCAGCAGGTAGGATCCTGCAGCAGTCAAGCATCCATCTGGTAAAGAAGTCATGCTCATAAATCATAACGTGCAGCACCATGTGTTGGCAAAGCATTCTGACCACGGTAAATATGCGAAAAATAAAAGGGGATAATTTACTGCTGTGACATACAGTACAGAATAGCCCTCATACAAATACAGATGTCTGTTGGTGAGCCAGAGCTCCATGTTCCCAGCAGCAGTGAACAGGGAGGCAGCCTGTGAAAGCACTTACCCTGTGTCACCTAATGAAGCTACTGCTGGGTATGGCATTGACCTGTATACTGGAGAACATGCAAATGAAAATAGAATTAAAGGACAATTCACATGTTTTTCACTGCTTGTCCGGTTATTGTCATTATACTACTTTTTTTTTTTTGCTTTTTCCCACTGCATGGCTTCACATGATTTAGGGCAGGGGTCAACAACCTTTACTATCAAAAGAGCCATTTCCGACCCAATTTTTTTATTTATTTATTTATTTTTTTTGTATAGAAATCTTGTCTGGAGCCGCAAAAGATATTTGAGCCTTATTTTGAAGCTAACACAGTCTATTTTAATCTATAAACATACTAATATATACTAATATCATGTTTGTTGCCATTTTTATGGAGCTGTCTTTGAAGTTCTTTGCAGAGCATATCTTTAATTTTCTGGAGAATTACAATACATTTTTATAAGTCTAAGACTTGATGCTTTGATATTTTAATAAATGATTCTTTCATGTATTCACTGTCCGTGTACAGCTTTCCACACCTTACTATCTCCTGAGCTGCCACAAAACTAGCAGTAGTGGGGTCCGGAAATTTCCCAGATATTTTTCGGAAAAAGCAGTGTGCTTGTCCTGGAAATGTGTTTTAATATTACATTTTTAGATTTTTGCCAATTTCTCACCGCAGATCAAGCATAGCGGTAAGCCAACAGCATTGGCGGTGAAAGCAAATTATTCTGTCCTATTTCTTTTCTTCTTTTGGATTTCTGGTCTGCAGAGTTACTTGTGGTTCTCAGAATCAGTCTGGGTCGGGAGGCAGACACCGTCTATACATTTAAGAGTAAGCTTAAAACTCTCATCTTTGATGAAGCTTACAGTTAGGGATCGAGGAGTGGCAGAGTACGCTTAGACGGACGGGGGAGGGTGTGTAGATGCAGACATGGCACTCCCTCCTTAACTCTGCTTCTCTTCATAGTTGTCAGATTTATTTACCAACCCTTTGTAGGCTGGCTCAGGTTTGCCTTGATGTATATACGTATATATTTATACAGCATGGACATCTGTGAGACAAGGACTGGTTGAGATTTTTAACAGATTTAAAGTGCTCATATTATGCTCATTTACAGGTTCATAATTGTATTTAGAGGTTGTACCGGAATAGGTTTATGTGGTTTAATTTTCAAAAAACACCATATATTTTGTTGAACTGCACATTGCTGCAGCTCCTCTTTTCACCCTGTATTCAGGTTTTAGCTACAGAGTGAGACCTCTCACTGTCTCTGCTGTAACATCTTTGTTGGGAGTCGCACATGCTCAGGAGACTTCTTCTAAACGAGGGCGTACTTCCAACTTTGCGTGGAATACCTGCAGAACAGGGACATGTCAGTAGTTCTTTTGTAGATTATAGTGAACTAGTGTGTATTGTAGCAGTGTTTTGCCATTCAGAACGAGCTAGCATGCTACGGTTAGCCACCTTGTTTTTGGCTAGTTACGTAGAAAGACGTGCAGATTTTGACCAGCTCACCCGGAGACTGAAGGCAGGATACATTCAGAAACTGTATCTCACTCTAAACAGCATGGATGGTTTTTATTTCCAAGTTTGTATGCATGTGGAAGCACCAGAGACACAAAATAACACCCCAAATGTTTTCATAATATGGGCACTTTAAAGGATAAGGCTGGTGTTATTCTACTTTTGTCATTGTCTCTCTATATTTTCTCACCATCCTGTCTGGCAGCAAATCAGCTGAGAGTAAATGTTTAAAGGAATACATTTTGGAAAATACACTTGTTCACTTTTTAATTTAGAAAAAGAGTGAAAATTGTAGTTTTAGCAGGAGTAACATGGAAATCTGATACATGCTTGCTTAAATTTGAAGAAGTCAGGCTTAGTAAACTGGTACGTGACTGCCTCCGAGCCAAACACTGGAGTGAGCCCCGGGGTTTTCTTTCAAAGAAGAAAAGATGAAGGGGAAGATGAGAAGTGACGCAGATGTGGCTCTTTTTCTCTCAGACTGGTAGCATCTGCTGTCAGTATTAACCACAGTCTAGAGTATCACTGACTGTCGTGCTATCCTGGATACACACTGCACAATGTAATGTGAACCACCAATCTACTTTGGAAATCCTGAAACACTTTCTCACACCATCAAACTGAGGCATTTGACATCATGCCTCAATAAGTCAGAGGCTGCCATGAGAACCCTTTGGAGGCAACTGACATTTGAGGACGACATCTTTTCCATTATTTTACAACCTGGGTATTATTTTCATCATTTTAACAATCACATCTTATTATTATGATAACATTACTTAGTGGGGTTATTTATCCAGATCTGTGGACATGGTGTCTGTAGTTTAAAACATGTTAGACTGGTCTTGGTTCACATCTAAACCTTTGAACCTAATTATTGAAATTACTAAAAGTACATTTAAACATATTAATGTATTTTTGCTCCACTTAGGGGCAGTGAAGCAAACTGTCAAACACATGGACATTTTATCGCCTCATAAATTTGTTGTAGCTATAACGTGTTAGTAAGCAGATGCCCACACAGACATCCAGCAGTTACAGAGCAACATTATAATTTATTAGGGACTGGGCCGTCGGCAGTCGGTCAGAGAAGACCCAATCCAAATTGTTGTTTAATGCAAATGAAATACATTTTTGAGGGGCTAAAGGTCTTTGGACACACTGGGAACAGGGGACGTATTGTTGTTGTGTGATAACATAATCATTTGTAATTATTATATTGACATTTAGTTTACTTGCTAAAATAAAAATGCTAAAATTGTTTACAATGTTTAAGCATGTTTAAGTTTCATGCCATTTCGGTTTTATGCTGCAGGTTATACACTGCTTACAACTCAGAAGAGAAATGTTGTGTGCTGGCTGTGAATACAGTGGGGGGGTGTGTGTGTCCTTGCTGTTATAGATATTAACACTGTGCTATAGAGTTGAATAGGAATCATCTGTTAATGGCTCATCCGAGCCACAAGCCACAAATAACATCTGAATCTTGCACGCAGTGTCCGACTGTCAAAGGAATCCAGAGCCGCTTCAGCCGGCGTCCAGTCTGTACCCCCCGACGTGCAGGAAGGTGCGATGGCCCATTCATCGCTGTTCAACCTGCAGCTTTCATTTGGAGTTGTGTTGAGTCTCCCTAGTTTCGCAATGCCGGACCTATCTCCACAGCTCTGCGCACAAAGAGAGCGGAAGGTGAGGGACATCCGGCCGACAATGAGGGACATCCGGTGGTACCGGAACTATCCCGTAAATGAAACATCGACGATATACACTAGAGTCCACCTGACTGTAAGTCCATTTTCCAGCCGTGTTTACACTGACTTGAGCCCTGCATGAAAAAACAGAGCCTTCTCATTCATTTGATTAGAGCCAGTCCGTCAGTGTTATGGGGGTGCCCATGCAGATGGCTCCCCGGAAAAACAACACAGCAGGGTGCTGCATTGGCCAATCAAACAGATGCACAGATTCCTGGAGGTTTACTTTGTAACATGAACTGCATAGTTCTACTCTTTATCTTGCGATCATGACATTGAAGATAAAATAATTGTTGCCTTGATAACAGGAAAAGTTGTAAAAATCCTGCCTGTGAGTATTACAAACTGCAGTGTTTTTGCATCTGATAAGCATTTTACTAGGACTGTCAATCGATTAATATATTTAATTGTGATTAATCGCACGATTGTCAATTTACATCGACAGTATATGCAAATGACTTCAGTCTTGTGATGAGAACCATCTGGAAGGGCTTTGAAACTCAAACTTGTCATTCAAAAGACCATTTTCTTTATCCATTTCTGCTCGAGGGGCTTTGTTTCTTTTTTTGGGTGGTCTTTTGAGTGGTCTTGAGCTGCTTTTTAATTATCATTGATTTTGTTAAAAATGTAAGCAATAAAGCCTGTTAGTGAGAACGGGAAGTCTCTCTTTAGATTAAGTGCGTGGCTCTTAAAAGAGCCTTTTATTTATTTTTGGCATTTATTTATTCTGCACGTCAGAAAAAAAAGAATTAGTGGTGTTAAAAGGGATATGCATTAATTTGTAATTATCTTGATAATTTTTACAGCCCTCATTCAAACACATTAATCTGTTTCCTCAACTGGGCTCCCTGTATTGTATTTCATTGTCTCACTGCTACCTTTAACAATACACCCCCACCAATGCAATGCCGTGCACATTTTTATTTCAGGGCAGTGTTTTAGCTCTGAATGCCTGCTAACTCTTCTTTTATCTTTTGTTTGGTCTCCTCCAACTTTTAAAGAAAAATATCTGGCTCTTAAGCTGCTAAATGCTCCACTATGTTCACCACCTAGTTTCAAACTTTGTCTGCCTGGTGGCAGGTAGTGTACAGTGGGTGTTTCAGAGTTTTTTCCACTGAAAACAGCTGCTGCTGCTGCCCAACACCACCCAAAATTACTAACATTTGTAAGTAATTTTATGGGCCATGAAACTAAAACAATGAGCTAAAAGAGGCAAAAAAAGGCGAACTGTGGAGTTCACTATTGGTTCATCACTAGTAATGCCTTTCACATTATGTGTATTTGCAGTTTTAAGGTTAAGGTATTACCCGAAACTGTGCTCTAAACGTATGTTGCATTTTACAATAGTATGTCCTACAGGTCTAACTATAGGTTTAACTAGACCTTTTAACATATCTTAAAATGTCAGTTCTAAAAAGTAGATCAGATAATTGGGTCTACTGTCATCTCGGCCACAAAAATGAGAAAATTTGAAGGATACAGAACCAACAACAGCCAGATATCTGCCAAAAATAATTCTTAATTCCCCTTCCTTCACACCTTTGAGTCCTTAAACGTTTACTTATTTAGAACAACAGCAAGCTGGCAACTCCTTCCCTCTTCTCCCCTTCTGAAGGCACTTCAACACCTCAGCCTCACCTAACTGGAACCTACCACCTGCCCAGGTAAGCATAGGGTGAACACTGAAAGAGCAACATTAATACTCTGGATCTGGAAAATACCATTACATTTAAATAGAACAGTTACTGCTAGCATTGCTATATATTTATATATATATATATATATATAACCTCCGTTTGTCTCAGTTTAAATGCAAACGTGTAAACAAAGTTTTCCAAAATCTCCACTCTGGCCGGAGTATTTTAGAAAGACTCGTTTTCAGAGGCGAATTCTCCGTTTGTGTGTAAACGAAGGGCACAAACGAAGGGAAATGTCTCCATTTTTCAAAATAACCATGTACGTGTAAACGGGGTATAAATAGGCCTATGTCATTTTATAAACATCAAATGATAATTTGTCATATGAACCGAAATTATGTATAATAAAAAGGGGGAAAGGCAGCCTTCACACACACACACACACACACACACACACACACACACACACACACACACTATTCTGTGTAAAGCTAGTTTCTCAGAAAAGCCTTGTTAATAGAGGCATGTGCCTTTACATGAGTGTGAGTAGCGAACACATACTCCTGCCTGGTCTCGTATTCTCCTCCCAAATCTGTCTCAATTGGAAATTTATCCAGAAATCTAAACCAGATGGGGAATATTCATCAAACAGCAGGTGGCTACAAAGTTAGTACAACTGTGACGTATTAATAAACACACTTCTCAAACTTCTACACTTTTGTTAATACAGTGTACAACAAGTGAGTTAGAACAGTCCTCATCATCACATGCATTCCCCTATTTGGGGGTGCTTGTTTATGAGTGCGTCAGGATGATAGACAGTCGCCCCAACAACATCACATAACAGTGTTGGGTTTCTAAGGCTCTGTCGGCATGCCAGACTCTTATGCGGGCATCCCTTTGAAGACCATATCTGGTAGGCTAGATATCAAAACAATACCAGGTAAATATAGAGGCTGTAAAGCAGGTATTAGAGACCAGCAGCTCCTTATTGTAACAGACTCTGATCCTGACTCTGAGTCAGGGCTTTTGGACAAACATCTAGAACATCTAGAATATTTTTTTATTTAGCAGTCAAAAAGCTTGTTTAATAATTCTTATGATACATGTTAGTCTTTGAATTCACTTATGTTTACTGTACACCAGGGCATAAGTGATGAAAAAGTGACCTGTGATTATAAGACATTCTTACCCTTGATTTTCACCAGGAGCATCTGCGCCACGTTCCAGCTGCACAACACGTCCTTAAACCTAAAATAGGTTGTTAGCCCGGTTTTTAGAACCCCAAAACGCCATATACATTATGAGCCTATTTACCAGTGTTATACAGCCACACCCCTCACCCTCTGTAGAGCCTGGAACTACCTGACGGTGATGCAGCCCGTCAGGATACTCTTGATGGTGCACCTGTAGAAGTCACAGAGTATCCTGGAGTCCATGTTGAACCTCCTCAGCCTGTGGAGGAAGAAGAGCCAGTGTCCAGCAGTCTTTGTGATGGTTTCGGTGTGGTGAGTCCAGGTCAGATCCTTGCTGATGTGAACCTGAGGAACCTAAAGCTGCTGACTCTCTCTACAGAGGGACCTGAAGCTGATGACAAACTTCACACTTCAGGGAAGCAGGAGGATTTTTTTCCAGTTCTGTTGTTACTCCTACATGTCCAACTCCGGCAGTGGCCATGGTGTCTGGAAGGGTGCAGCTGCAGGCTACCGGTAAGCTAATGTTACCCGGTGTCTTTAGCTGCATGCTACCAGCCGGTAATCGAAAGCTCATTTCGATTGATTTTCGATTTAAAATTGAAATGGTGACACCCTTTATTAAACACCATAGATGTAGTAGCTGAAGAAGAGCCAGTTTATCATTTGCTATTCTGAACATTTGGTGTCTGGTAGATGTTCATTTAGAAGTATAAGTGTTTCCATTCGGTTTTGAATGCAGATAAGTGTTAAGTATTCTAATTTGGTGCTAGAGCCGCTGTTGCTAAACACACATGTAAGACTCACATCCAAAGTCTCTGATATACTGTGTAACACAATGGTCCTGCTGGTTAATTACACGCCAAGTTTACATGCTTAACTTTAACTTAACTTTATCATTCAGAATATGACAATATTCCAAATTTGATACAGATCATTTAAACAGCACATTCTTTTTAAATATTCCGAATGAGGCCTTTTTCTGAATTTAGCATTATGGCCTCTTGCCTGTTTATGGCTTACGGACAGCTCTGACAGTTTGCAAGGCTGTGGTAGAGGTTCATGCCCAAAAGAAAAGAAGGAGAAACATAGCTACTTTTAAACATCATGAAAGACTTGGATATTAACAGGTTTTTGGATATGTGCAAACATTGCAGCACCGACCTTTTCAAGAAGCTGGTTGAAGGAATGAAAGAGGGACGCTGTGTTCACATGCTCCAACAAGTTGGCCACTGGTAAAAAAAATCCTATTTTGCACGGCTACATGTAAACAGTAATATTAGTGGAATAATTACTTTCATTAGCCACGGAAACAGCTTAGTCAGAATATCGTCTTCTTTTTAGAATAAGGGCTAAAACCGGAATATTATGTGCATGTTAACGTAGTCAGTGTCAATTAGGATGAGTTTTTAGGCATGTCAGATTGTGCAATAACTAGTATCTGTCTATAGGAGCCTTAGGTTAATCAGTAGAGAATTCAAGAATGAACACACCAGAGTACAAATAAGGAATAAATGAGGAATATCTAGAAGAATTTTCAGTGTGATCAGCACGGTAAAAATGTAAATCTCATCTTCTATGCTTATGTAACCTGAGCGTGGGTGGAGCAGTCTGTTGCAGACACACAGACTCTCCCCTCGGCTGAAACAGGATCCCAGTCCTTGACCAGGCAGGGAGTAGAGAGAAGTCTGAGGTGGCTGCTTCAACACCACAGCCCCTCCAGTCAGCTGGTCCAGGATCAGCTGTGTCACACCTTTCCTCTTTGGGTGCTCGTGGAGAAAGAGTCCTGGGACAACAGCAGAGGCAGTTGGATTTCCTGTCTTCATTCAAAAAAAACAAACAATGAATGTGGAAAACCTGACAATTCTTCCATAAACACTGGCAACATTTGTGTATAGTCAACTGGCATGATTGAAAGCTGGACAGAAAGAAAGAAACAACACTTCTTCGTTTTACTTAATCACATGTAGCTGAACCAACCAATCAGACGCTAGCAGAACTGAGACTCAGGTAAATGTGAGGAAAACCACAGAGGTAGATTCTTAACTGCTGATGTAAATATTTAAACATGTAAATATCCAAGTACTGACTGTTTAAATATGTAAATAGTTAACTGTATAAACACTGTAAAAACATTTTTAGTAAATCAACTCAAATATAGGAATTCACTTGTAAGTCTAACAACAGTATTGTTCTGTCAGATGGTGTAGCAAGACAATAGTTCAACCACAACACAGCACCCTGACAATCCAGGATATTAACAAAATGCTTGGCACAGACAAAAACAAAAAAAGGCTGACATGAAGTCATGCTTCCGCCAGATTCAATCCAAGCCCCCTGTCCACAGCTCGATCATGTTCCACTCTCTCTGCGGCTGTGATGAAGTACCGGTATTGCGGTTTTGCATAACGTGGCAAGACACGTCATGTGCTGCAATTCATACGCTTAAGCCATGGCCTTGTTCACCCTTTGGTGTTGCTCTAAAAACAGTCCCTCTGTCTCACTTGTGGTCGCTAGGGGCCTTAGTAGCTCTTGATTTATGGATACAGCTGGGAGTTGGTGATAAAGACACCTGTCCCTTCCTCTATCAGCACTTCCTTCCCACACTGAAGAGCCCTTGTGCTAACCTGGGCTGGAATGTAACTCGAGGTCAAGAGGGCGCCGTTCTATTGGCAGTGGGACAGTGTGGATGGAGCCCAGCAGGCTCGGAAGGCCGGATATCAGCGGTTTGTTTTGAATTTTGTTATCACCTTTTTTGCCTTTTTGTTTCTTCTAAATGTTAAATCCTTCCCATACTGTTTGTCATGTTGTGATTTCTGCTCAAAATGTTCAGCCAAACAGAAATGCAAAAATGTAAAAAAAAATATAACACCATATTTGATAATGTAACCCCAGGTTTCCACAAGTTATATTTAAGACCTTTTTAATACCATTTAGAATGGAATTTAATACAAACTTCATGAACATACTGGCAAAGGTGTGTAGGATATAATGGAATATCAGAAAGGATTTTAGGCTAGAAAAATTATTGTTTACCAAGTACTTAAACTTATTACAACAGTTTCTAGTAGTACTGAACACATACATGCTTTGTGAGGAGTTATTTAATCTTATGAAAGGACAATACATATATTAGACCTTCGTGAACCAAATGTAAGACTTTCTAAAGAAATGTAAGACTTTTAAGGCCTTATTTTTTCAAATATTATATTTAAGATATTTTAAGACTTTTAAGACCCCCTGGGTACCCTGTTTATATTTTGAGTAGACGTTACCAGTTGTGTAAGTATGTGCCTGTCACAATCAATGATGTACAGTGTACCCTGCATCCATTCCCAGATAGCAAATAGTCATTGAAACGATGTTAAATCAACATCCTGCTGTCAACGATAAAGTCATTGAATCAACATCAAACTCTGATGTTGATTCTTCATCATGTTGCACCCTCTATTATAATTGAAACAACGTTTAAATCATACCTAGAGATCAACAGAATTTCAATGGTATTTCGATTACAATGGATATTGAAACATTGTTGAAAAATATGTATGTCTAGTTACACACAACAAGCAAAATACTATTTTCATAAATCAGAAATACTAAATTCAGCAATTGGATACTCTTTGGATATTTCTTTATTAGATAAAACCTTTTTTTGTACATTATTTTTAAATAAACTGAGGGGTTGGGAACCAGCTTGTAGTCCATGGTGAGGTAAACAAATCTAGCCATTAACTAGATAACTCGAATAACGCGTATTTAATCCGAAGTATCAACGAACGGTCGTGAGAACTGAGACAAGCGGCAGAGAAAGGGTTTAGACCCAACAGTGGTGGTACATTTACTCCAGTACTGTACTTCAGTCCAAATGTTGAGGTACTTGTACTTTACTTGTGTCTTTTCTTTTCATGCCACTTTCTACTTCTACTCCGCTACATTTCAGAGAGAAATATTCTACTTTTTACTCTACATTCATCTGGCAGCTTTAGTTAGGGACCATTCGGTATTTATGGAATGGACCACCGGAGGAAAATAGGGGAGGGTCATGTCTTTTTATTCTTTGTTGAGAGGAGGGTCACCCAATGTTTTTTAGTCGGGGGGGGGAGTGGCTTGTTTGGTGCATACTTGTCCATGTAGCTCTCAGTCTCGGCCCCCCATTGCTAGCAGATGGGTCTGACCCAACAGAAATGACAGCAACATGAGTTTGGAGTCACTCACACACACCCGGTCAGCAAGCTTGTTACATTACGCCTGCAATCTCTTGTGGAGCATTTATAACTTCAAAAAACCACAGGTTCCAGTTAGTCTTATAATGGATATGTGTGTTGAGTTATTTAAACAAACCATCAGGGAAATAAATGCCTATTGTCTTATTGCCGGGCGGCAAGCCAGTGACCCCGGCAAGCACCCGCCGGCTGTCACGTCAGACTGTGGAGCTTCTGAACGCCGACACAGTCGGACCAAATTTGCAAATAGCCATACATTTTTGTAAAACGGCCCATATTTGAGCTCTACATAGTTGATTTAAAAAAGTCTCAGAAGTGAATTTAGTAATGAAATAGCAGACGAACAATGTATAAAGTTTCCAGTGGTTGTTGTGATCGTTGCAGGACTTTGGACACCAACACACTTTGATTTTCTGATTCCCATGCCCACAGCTCCGCGCCTGGGTCCCGGTGATTTGAAATTGTGCAAACGACAGCCGTTTCAAGGCATTTGAGAAGGAAGGAGTGGTAGCATGCAAGCTCCCAAACTGACGCTCGTCTGTGAAATGGAGTTTTGGATAATGTTCAGCTTTGGCAGCTTTACCTATATGCTAAAATATACAATGACTGGGGAAGCCTAGTGACGAGTCCATAGCAACCAGTTCATGTGTTGAATTTGTTATTACCCAGTGTGCTTTGTTTGTCTCAATGTTTTATTGTTTTATTTCATATGAATACTAGTTTACTAGAGGAGTAACTTAGTATTTGAAGTAATGCAGTAATGCAGGAAGTATACATTTAGTTTCCATGCTTATTGTGTTTCCACAACGTTAGTGAGTAAATCTACTGAAATGGCCACCATCTTGGTGGAGTGTGATGTGTAAGATGAGAAAGCAGAGGTTAAATCATGGATGTCATGGTTGTTAAAAAACAATGGCTGTACATATTTGCCAAGCACAAACCAGTACAGAAGACATCAATAAATTGTTGGGGAGGGTCATGTCTCTTTTCCCAATCATTTTGGAGGGTCATAGAAAAATGTATTGCTGGTAAAGGGAGGGTCAGGTCTATTTTGACTAAAGATCCCAAAACTCCTCCGGTGGCCCCTGAAATAAAACAGTCCCTTACTAGTTACTTTACACATTAAGATTTCTGCACACAACACACATGTAGTTTATAAAATCTGATGTTTTATAATACATTAAACTACCCAACAATATATAGGTTTCGATTTCTACCCTTTGTTGATGCTTTTGAAGCTTTTTTTTTACACTTTCAACGCTTCCAGTTTCTAAAATGTGAGGATTTTACTTTTACTTAAGTAACATTTTCAATGGAGGACTTTTACTTGTATTGTTACAATGTGGTATTAGTACTTTTACTGAAGTAAAGATATGAATACTTGTTCCACCACTGAGACCCACCCATGTAGGTCTGAGCAGGTGGAGGAACTAGCGAGGCTCAGGTGACTGGATTAGAGAGAGAGCAGCGTGATCTAGTTCCTGAAACATAGTTATAACAACTTATATGGTGACCATGTTATTGTGTCTAAACAAATCCACAACTGGAGCTATGACAATAGTTGACTAGTATGACTAGTTTTCATTGACGACTCCTCCCCCAATTCCAAAACACCTTGGGAGTCATTGCAAGGTCTATTTCCACTATTTGTGATGCAGCTAGGCTTGCAGCTCTCCCTTGCCTCAAGGTTAAGTGCTAAGCTAGGCTCACGTCCTGGACTTATCTAAAACATGTGCTTCCCATGCAAAATGTGCACCTGTTCCTTTGTTTTTTCAGCTCTGCTTTGTGTTGTGTGAGATCAATCAACCTAATCTCACAGAATTCCATGAAATGAACATGGCCCCTTAACTCAAAATCTGTGGCAGTTTCACGGAATCGCAAATAATTCTGTAATGGGCCCACGGAAGAATTCCGTGAAATGAACATGGCCCCCTTTAAGTCGTCATCACGTCATCTTGGCATTGTTTTCCGTGTTGGCCACACGGAATTTTCACACATTCCATGCCATCACCACGTAATGCGATGTTAACAGTTCGTGATCATTTCACGGAATTCTGTGAGACCAGGCTGGATCAATGTGCTCCCGTACACCTTTCCATTAAATGCACATCTAAACCAGAGATATTCAAGTCCTGCAGTGCATGGTAGGGGGGGAAGGAGGGAGCCCTTCTCCACAATCAACATGTCCAGACCTGACACACAATCAATCAATCAATCAATCAATCAATCAATCAATCAATCAATCAATCAGTGGTGGAAGAAGTGATACACTAAAAAAATACTCTGTTACAGTAAAAGTCCTGCATTGAAAATGTTACTTCAGTAAAAGTCTGTAGGTTTAATCAGGGAAATGTAGTTAAAGTAGAAAGTGTAAAGGATTCAACCAGTTGTGTGTTTAATGGTCTGATCATCTCAGCTGGACTTGTAGGCCGTTATATTGTTGGCTAGTTTACTTCAGAATAAAACATCAGATTTTATATAACTACATGTGTTTTGTGTGCAGAAATCTTAATGTGTAAAGTAACTAGTAACTAAAGCTGTAACAGATGAATGTAGGGGAGTAAAAAGCACAGTATTTCTCTCTGAAATGTAGCGGAGTAGAAGTAGAAAGTGGCATGAAAAGAAAAGACTCAAGTAAAGTACAAGTACCTCAACATTTGGACTGAAGTACAGTACTGGAGTAAATGTACTTAGTTACATTTCACCACTGCAATCAATCAATCAATCAATCAATCAATCAATCAATCAATCAATCAATCAAATAAATTTTTATTTGTCACGTCGTACGAGGTACAGTTCCAGTGAAATGTAATCCCATCGGACAATCCAATCATCCCATCCTGATGACCTCCTGCCACCTAAAAGCTGTTTCACGCTTCTTGCATTCAGCGCGGTGCGGAACGCCGACACAACGCAAACGTTGCATGGGCAACTGTGTGTGGAGGGTCTGCGGAGGGTCTGATCGCCAAGCCGTGCACCGCCAAGATTTTGTAACAACGTGGACACGGTTGCATTTCGATGATTGGCTACAGGAGAGACGAAGTCTGTTCTTTGAGCCACTCAGACCCAAATCAGTATGAACGACCAGACGGTTCCTTCCATCCATGTGCGCAGTCCGCAGCGCCGCAAAGAATGAAACAGCTTTTACCTTCCCCAAAGAGAGGAACATCATAGGGAGACAGTGCTGAGTAGCCCACTGACTGCGTGCATGCAGCCCAGCTGGACTCCGCTCTGGTGAAGCTATTGACTTCACTCATAGTCATAGATTCAGTCCCTCTCAGCAGGTATCTGGTGTTTGACAGCCACAGGGACCTGAGCCCAACATGATCTAACCCTCTTTAAAGTGAGACATCTTAGTAAACCTCGGAACTATCCATTCTGGAGGGTTCTGCAGCTCATGATTTATGTCCAGCGACAGTGGACCTAACATGTGTCAGTGACAATACAACAAGTAGTGTGTCCTTTGAGTAGCAAGGCAGGTAGTAACGCTTTAGGATTAATGGTTTGCCCTTTTTTTGGTCACTTGAGGGCAGCAAATTGTGACCACAACAACAATTGAACCTTGAATATATTGAATGGAAGTGTGAATATATTGAATGAACCTCGAATATATTGAATGAACGTCAGAATATATTGAATGAACATCAGAATATATTGAATGAAAGTCTGAATATATTGAACGAACGTCAGAATATATTGAATGAAAGTCTGAATATACTAAATAAAAGGCGTGTTGAGTGAGCCTGATGAAAGGGACCTGCCTGACCAAAGAGGTTCCTTTCATTTGGTCTTCCATGATGAGAAAGTGATTAAACTTCTTTACGGTACGAGAACGGTACTGGATATGGTTACTGTTACTAGTGTTTTGGCCAATACATGCATTCGCCAGTGTGTTAATAATCTCTTTATTGCTTAAAATTGCTGACACTCGATTTCTTGCTGATTCGCTCATAGTGTCACACTTTGGTTAGGATTAATCACAACGAAAACACAAGATGGCGGCAGACAATGACGTCAGATTCCATTTCAACTTTCATTCAGTATATTCAGACTTTCATTCAATATATTCAAGGTTCATTCAATATATTCAGACTTTTATTCCATATATTCAAACTTTCATTCCATATATTCAGACTTTCATTCCATATATTCAGACTTTCATTCAATATATTCAGACTTTTATTCCATATATTCAAACTTTCATTCCATATATTCAGACTTTCATTCAATATATTCAAACTTTACATAAGTATTCATACCCATGCTAAAGTTGACTAAAAAAAGGAATAAAAAAATCATCTTTTGGAAATTGATCTTAATGCCTTAATTAAAAAAAATTAGGAAAAATCCGACCTAAATTAAAATAGCTATTTTAAATTGGAATTAAAATAGCCCCACATCATCACATACCCTTCACCATACCTAGAGATTGGCATGGTTTTATTTCAGTTAGCCTAATAGCTAACTGAGATAAGATCCATATCAATGCAAATCAAAACAGTTAGGCTAACTGAAATAAAACCATGCCAATCTCTAGGTATGGTGAAGGGTATGGTGAAGGGTATGTGATGATGTGGGGGTATGGTGAAGGGTATGTGATGATGTGGGGGTATGGTGAAGGGTATGTGATGATGTGGGGCTACTTTAATTCCAAAGTCCAAGGGATCCATGAAATAACTGGCCTTTAAAAATAAAAGTCTGCCTTCCTCTATGGGAATTTAACATAGGGGTATGTATAATTATGGCCCCTGTATTTTAAGGAAGAACATTTATTTATTTACAATACATTAGTAATTCACAAAAAAAATTGGTGCCCTTAAAAGGTCGGATTTTTCCTCATTTTTTTTAAATTAAGGCATTAAGATCAATTTCAAAAAGATGATTTTTTTTATTCCTCTTTTTAGTCAACTTGACCATGGGTATGAATACTTATGAGCAGCACTGTATATATATATATATATATATATATATATATATACACACACACACACACACACACACACACACACACACACACACACTACTGGTCAAAAGTTTGGGGTGACTTAGAAATTTCCATTCCACTCCATTATAGACAGAATACCAGCTGAGATCAGTTTTGTTTTTTTTACGTTGGATGAATGCTATACACATCAGTCGAGAACCTTTTTGCAATTATGTAAGCACATAATGTCATCTGAAAACTGCTGCCCTGATTAAAAAAATAATGCAACTGATCTCAGCTTGGTATTCTGTCTGGAATGGAAATTTCTAAGTCACCCCAAACTTTTGACCGGTAGTGTATATATATATATATATATATTTAATTGCGATTAATCACATTAATGTCATAGTTAACTCGCAATTAATCGCAAGTAATCGCACATTTTTATCTATTCTAAATGTGCCTAGATTTCTTTTTGTCCAATTATTTCAGCTGTGTGCTCGGCCATCAAGTGGTATTTCAGACTGGACGTGCTGTGATGATAGCTCAGTTCACAACGACAAAACACACAGATCACTTTGGTCTTGTCAATGTAACCATTTGGCAACTTTTTAAAAGTAAACTTTCCATTCAGAATCTTATTGGCATCCATTTCGGCGTCTCGCGCTCACCATCCACTCAAAACGTAACGTTAGCCTCAACACGGTCTCACGGCAGTTTGTGTAATTGTCACGTTATTTTTAATCTATTGATTTGTGTACAACAACACGTTTATCTCTTTTTTTTCGTGGTGGCCAGCACGAAATGGGAACCATCTATTCAGAGGTTGGGTTTAGGAAAAAAACAATGGGGAAAGGACGCCTCACACGCCGGGAGACAGCCGTGGGAGACAGCCGCGGGAGATGCGCGACAATAACGGGACGTTGTGATTAGGAAGACAACGGGGAAACAAAACGCCACATGTGGGACGCAATCCCTGGTCTCCCGGGTGAAAGTCCTGTATTGTTTGACCCATCCACCACCCTGACCAACCTCCCTACGCGGATTTTCGGCTTTTCGGCTTTTCATATTACTCCCTACCGTATTCGTGCTGTGATCACGAAATATGCTTCCCATTGAAATACATTACTTTACATTTTCGTGCTGGCCACCATGAAAAAAAAACGAGAAAAACGTCCCCATGAACTCGAATCAATAGATTAAAAATAACGTGACCATTTCACGAACTGCCGTGAGACTGGGTTGTTAGCCTATTACTCTTTGGCCGGCTCGCAAGCCCAAACAAGTGTGTGCGGCGTGCCTGTTGTTTTGTTTCCGGTCTAGCTAGATCCGGTGTGGTGTTGTAGTTTTTCTAACGTTACTAGTTGTTGCAACAGCATGTGAAAAAAACTACAAAGTTTGCTATGCCAAAAAGAAAGTTAGTCTTGTGATAAAAAAATTCACGCCGTTAAAATGGGTTTGCGTTAACGCTGTTAATAACACGTTTAACTGACAGCACTAATATATATAATGTCTGTCTCTTTAGCTGCTGAAAGCTAAAATGTCTGTCTCTTTAGCTGCTGAATGCTCCACTATGTTCACCAGCTAGTCCCTAACAGTGTGTATCAATTTTTTTTCTGCTGAGAAGCTGGTAGTATAAAGTGGAGTTTGACAACTTTCAATACCTCAACCATAGTATGCTGTAACAACAATCTTTCCTAAACACGGACTGTACTGTAGTTGCCATGTGTGGATGTCATAAAAAGGAAAAATGTAAAATAAAATACTGTGGTTCTTGTCTGGCAATAGGGATGCAAAGGAATACCTGTTCTTTAAATATCTTATAAAATATGTAAATTGGTTTTATGTTTGTTGAACTGATCTCATTTGAGGTTTAGCCATTTACTCCAACAGGTCCAACAAGTGTTGCTTGAAGTTGTAAACTTTACAACTCCGAAAAAAAAGAGTCATCTGCGAGATTGATCTTACTTTGGGGGAAAAGCATCGTAATGGGTTTAACTGTACTCCTGTAATTGCCACTTTGACTTGTCAATCTGGATCACATTTAAGGTTATTTGCCTCATTTTGCGTCTTCCTCCTTGTTCTGAAATGACTCCACCAGACATATGGGCTTTGGAAATCCTGCGTGCTACTAAGAAAACAGCTCAGTGGTCACAGATGTTAAAGGGGTTGTGGATGAACGCTTGCAGATGACTAATTTGTGCCACTGTTTTCAAGAGAACTGGGGAAAGAATTGAGATTTTTTGCACTCACCTCAGGTTTTTGTCATCCTGCTCAACGGACCTTTGTAGCAGCTTCTGCCGTGAGCATCCAATACCCTAATCAACCTTTGCAATAAACCATATCACCGTCACTCAAGAGAAGCGATGAGTGCATGAAATCTAAGAATGAAAAAAACAACAGTCTGGGAGTTGACCTGAAACAAAGAACACACCTAGTTCTATGCTCATCATCCCTCTATCCTGCAAGGTTTTTCTTTTTTCTGTTGCCTTCCTCAAGAGTTCAAAACATCTCAACCATAAAAGTGACCCGCTGCAGATCTCCAACCCAACACTGTAATTATGTCTTGCTCACTTTTCAAGGGATGTTTTCCCGTTGGAAGCCTTACTCTTCTTTTTTAAATGAAATGATCTGTGTTGTGGCACTCTCAACTAAAGAGGAAGATGTAAGTCAGAAGCTAAGAAAGGGCTCCTTGTTTTTTTGCTTGCTGTCAGTAGTATACAAAGTAATTTTTTGTCATTAGTTTTCCAATTGTCAAAATCTATATCAGCCAGATATACCGTTTCCCACCGAAAAGGGATCTTGGTGCCAAATATATTGTTTATATGTGTATGTATCTCTTTCCAGTAGGTGTGTATGACCTTACAATTCCAGAAAATGTGGAAGTGGTTGGCTTCTGTACACCCGCAGGATCTTCAACAGGCGTCCCCTAAACCCTGATGTCGTTTTTGTGTTGGCGTGACAAAAAATCTCACAACACTTTTCCAACCAAACTCTCGCCACGTATTTGACCCTGTTGAGATCCACTGTAGCTGGCATGTTTTCTCCCAACTTTCCACAGGAATCGTTACATTTGCATCTTTTTCCCACTTATTCTTTATGTATTCTGTGTTCTCTCGTTTGGACTGTTGGATACTATTGTATAGTCTAGATATTATTTTGGTGCAAGTTCTTGTCTCAAAGAATGTTAAGAACACCTGCAGGAATCCGGGTCCACTTTTCACAGAAGCCTCTTTCAGGTTCTGGTTAAAATAATGCCTAACTTGCAAGTATCTATAAAAATCATCTTTTCCCAGACCATGTTTTTTCTGTAGGTCTTCAAACTTCTGAAATGCCCCCTTGAGGGTAAATGAATAATAGGTAGTTAACCCCTTAGAGGACCAGGTCTTAAATCTACCATCACTTTTATTGGGTGCGAAATCTGGGTCATAAGCACACCACCTTAGGAGTTTAGATGAATTGCACAGTCTGCAGAGTTTGGCTGTTTCCTGCCAGGACTTTAAAAGAACAGCAAGCATAGGATAGTCCGAGACCATCAGTTCACCCTGTAGTTTTTTATCTGCCAATAGGGCTGTTATTGGAATATCTTCCACCATCGTGCCTTCTATGTCTTTCCATCCTGCTGAGTATGTTGGTGAGCATAGGCATGCCAATGGTCTCAGCTGAGCTGCATAGTAGTAATCCTGGAGACAAGGAAGGCCCAATCCTCATTTTTCTTTACTTAATTGCAAGGTTTTATATTTTACTCTGGCCCTTTTCCCTTGCCATATGTATCTTGATATTGACCTGTCTCAAATTAAAAATTGTTTTGGTGGTATCTCCACAGGCAGGCATTGAAAAAGATAAAGTAATCGTGGAAGGATATTCATCCTAATTGACTCAATCATGGAACTTAAACTCAGGGAAGGGATAACGTTCCATCTTTGCATGTCTGCTTTTATTCTGGAATTTAGAAGTCCATAATTGAGATCAAATATCTTGGAAAGATTTTAAGGCAGTGTTACTCCCAGATATTTGATGTATTCTGCAACCCAATTCAATTTGTAAGGGTCTTTATCTCTATTGGAGGGTCATAGTTAAGGGCTAATACCTGGGTTTTGTTAATGGTAATTTTGTAGCCCGAAAGTAGGCCAAATTCATTTAACGTATTCATTAATTTTGGGAGTGTGTGTGTAGGCTGCGTTAGAGTTATCAATATATCGTCCGCAAATAAAGCTAATTTCTGTTTCCCTGTGGACATCGTTACCCCTTTAATGTCTGGCCTCTCCCGTATCCATTGGCTCAGGGGTTCTATGAACAGGGCAAAGAGGAGTGGCGATGCACAGCACCCTTGTCTCGTGCCTGGTAACGAGTAACTAGTAAGTAAATGAGTTGGTGAGGTCACCATTCATTTTTATTCTAGCTGTGGGGCTGTCGTACAGTGCTGCAAACGTCTTAATTATGGTTGTGTGGAAGCCGAATTTTGCCATTACTTTATACAAGAAAGTCCACCTTACAGAGTCAAACGCTTTCTCTGCGTCTAAACTGATTAAAAGCATTTCCAATTTTTTGTGTGTGATTTGCCTCATTATATGAAGTGTCCTCCTGATGTTGTCTTGGGTCTGTCTCTGTTTGATGAATCCCGTCTGGTCCTTGTGTATTAGCTCTGGTAATATCTGTTCCATTCTCTTAGATAGTATGGAGGTGAACAGTTTGTAGTCAATATTTAAAATACTGACCGGGCGATAACTCCCACAGTCCAATCTATCCTTTCCCTCCTTCGGAATAATAGAGATTATTGCATCTCTCCATAATGGGGGGATTGTTTTATTTTCCAGCACCCAGTTAAAAGTCTTCAGCAGTGTCGGAACTAATTGCTCTTTCATTATTTTGTACCATTCAGGTGTGAAGCCATCTGATCCTGGGGTTTTTCCTCCCTTTAGTTTTCCTATTGCTGATTGTAGTTCTTCTGTTGTTATTTTGGCAGTTAATTTATCATTTTGTTCACCTGTGACCTTTGGTAAATGGATTGATGATAGGAAGTTATCTATTTGGTGATCGTTATTTGAGTTTGAGAATATAGTGTCTTATAATAGTTTTCGAAGCATGTTTGAATCTTTTCTAAGTCCGTTTCTATTGAATTTGTTGCAGGATTTTTTATTTTATGTATCGTTCTGTCTGCTTGCTGTTTTCGTAGCTTAAATGATAGGAGTTTCAGTGATTTCCCTCCTGCCTCATAATATTGTTGCTTCGTAAACAGAAGCTTTTTTTGTATCTCAAGTGTATTGATTACATCTATTTCTTTTTTTATATTCAGGATCTTAAGTTTGGTGCTATCTCTCAAGGTCGCTGAGTGTTCTTTTTGAAGTTTCGTCAGTTCTTCCTCTAATTTTTTAAGTTTTTGCTGCCAAATTTTCTTTTCATACGATGAGATTGATATTATTTTGCCTCGGATCACTGCCTTTAATGCGTTCCAGAGAATAGATGGCCTCACTTCCTCATTGTCGTTATGCTCCAAGTATGATTTAATTTCGCTTTTCAGGGTTTCTTTGATAACTGGATTGTGGATATTTGAGTTTAACCTCCAAGATGTAGACCTAATTTTATTGTCTAAATGGAGTGTAATGAAGACTGGACTACGGTCTGAAATAGTGCTGGGACCTATTTCACATTTTTCCAATCTATTGAGGTCTTTTTTAAATGTAAAAAGTAGCCAATTCAAGAATAGACTTTGTGTGCAGATGAATAGTGAGTATAGTCTCGAGCAGTTAGATTAGCCTCCCTCCATACATCTACTATTCCCAATTCATTCATCAAAATATTACGTTTTTTACTGATTTTTTTAGCCTCAGATTTTCCATTTGAGGAGTCCATTTGCGGGTTTAAACGAATATTAAAATCTCCGCCACAAATTAGGATCCCTTGAGTCTTCGATGTCATTGTTTCAAATATGTATTTATAAAAGGACCAGTCACTACCAGGAGGAACATATACATTAAAGAGGCTCATCAACTTACCGTCTAATTTGCCTATGATCAAAACAAATCTGCCTTCTTTATCTTTATATTCACATAAATGTTCATAGTTTACAGTTCTGGATATCAAAATTGCCACTCCTCTCCACCTCCCTGATTTATAGGAAGAAAAGTAGACATGTTTAAACCCCATTTTGTTCAGTTTAGCGTTCTCAGAGTCATCAAGATGAGTTTCCTGCAAGTATGCAATTTGGACTTTTTCTTTCTTAAGTTTCAATAAAATTTTCCACCTCTTAATCGGATTGAGTATGCCATTTATATTAAATGAAGCCATTTTGATAGATTTATTTGTCATCTAAGTTAATCCCCCTTCTATTGCGTTGATGAACGTGGTAAGCTCCAAGCTCCCCAAAAGAACAAACCAGGAGTGAACGAGATAACAATGAACAGACGACACATTAATAAACATGGACTAACTTAGTCGTCCAATATGACTTCCAATGTAGGGGTCTATTTATCCTTGACCCTGGCGGTCCTCCAAAGAGGCTCCTAAGGGAAACAAAAAAAACCTCCTGAGGCGATCCCTTGACGATGACGGCGGCGCAGTGAAAAAAGCAATGTCCAACATGAACCGTTATGAATTCCTCGTCTCTACCAATATTTATAGAAATCATAAAAATGGATCAGAGTCTTAAACAAAAAGTGAAAAAACTCACAAGATTTGAGTCTATTAATCCGTTAATTCACCGGGGGTGCTGGTGAAGATCTCCTGAAGGCTTAAAGCTTTTCTTTGTAGCTCCCGTCCTGACCGGATTTGGAGGGGCCCATCCTCGTTCGCGAGTCCGCTTTCCTCCAGGTGAGCCGCTGTATCTGCTCCATCATCGTCTCCGGGTGTCTGGCGCTTTTCACCGTGTAGCCTCTCCTGGACAGGTCCTCGGTTGCATCCTCTACTGTATCGTATAGTTTGAGTCCGTCTTTATATCTCACCCTAAGCCTGGCAGGGAAGAGAGTCTGGAATTGGATCTGATTCTCTTTCAGGACTTTCCGGATTTCAGCATATTCTCGTCGTTTTTTGAGGAGTAGAGGAGGGTAGTCATGGTCGAGGCTTATTCAGTAATTTTGCCAGGTGAACCCCTTTCTCTGCCATGTCTTGCGGAGCAGTGACTCCTTAATTTTAAAACTTAAAAACTTTACGATGATGGAGCATGGCAGAGTGTCTTCTGGGGGCTTCGGTCCCAATGATCGATGTGCTCTTTCTATCTGCAAGTCGGGCTCGTCCTCGGGAGTTTGAGGCCGTCCCGAAGGAGTTTTTCCACAAATGACACCATAGTTGGTGAGTCTTTTTCAGCTTCCTCTGGCACCCCATATATCCTCACATTCTCACGTCTCGAGCGGCTCTCCAAGTCCGTTAGCTTATCTTCTAGCTTCATGTGTAGCTTTAGCATCTCTGTCATGATTTCTTCCATGTTTTGGATCCTTTCTTCTGTTTTCTCAATTCGCCCTTCTGCTTCATCCAGTCTGATATTCACCTTTGTAATTTCCTCTTTAATTACATCCAATTGTGCTTTGTTTTCTTGGCGAAACCCTCTTATTTCTTGCAGAATTAGATCCAAGTCAGCCATGTCTCAGCCTGGGGTTTGCTAGCTTATTTTCCCTTGGTACTTGTTAGCATTAGCTGTTAGTTGTCGAAGTTAAGTCTTCTCTCCAGCCACTGTTTTTGCTGGTATTTGTTGCTCAAGTTTTTGGTAGATTATCAACTCCCTTTCTTTATGATTTTCTGAGTATTTTTTTCTAAGTTTGCATGGGAGTATTTCTATAACTACTCAGGTTCAATCGGGAGCTCTTTGCCTACGCAGCCATCTTAACGGTGTTCCGACCGGAAGTCCCATCGGACGCATTTTTGCCTACAGCCAGCTAGTTTTGCATGTTTTCATATGCGGAACTATAGGGGGGACTGTCACTGGCCGATGCTAGCCGAGCGGAGCCAAGTGTTTTTTCAACAATTATGTGCATTCAAACTACCGCACATGTGTGCCACCGAGATACATTGGTACAGATCGGAGAATATGCAGGACACTTTATTACAGACGGAATACTCGACACACTACGCGAGCTTCGCCTGCTACGGAGACCAGCACCTCAGCCAGCGGTGTTGCTCGATGCCGCTAGCTGGGTAAGGGGGCATCCAAAGCGGTGTGCGGAAAAGCGGGACGAGGGCAGGAGTTCCAGCTAGGTGAAAAGCTAACACTAGCCGGCCACCTGTGCCATCCATCCTGCTTGCAAGTGTCTGCTCATTAGAGAACAAACTGGACTACATCCAACTTCAACGAAACTCCCAACGCGAGTTCAGAGACTGCTGTGTTTTTTGTTTTTGTGGAAACATTGCTGAACAACAGTGTACCGGACTATCCAGCTACCAGGCCTGCTAGCCTTCCAAGCAGATAGAGATGCTGCTGAGTCGCCGGATAAAACTCGTGGAGGTGGGCTGTGTAAACACGGACTGGTGCAAAACTGGGGTGCTGGTATCCAACCAACTGCTCACTGCTGGTGGAGTTTGTGACTGTTAAATGCCGACCATTCTAGCTACATTCCACGCAAATTCACGGCTGTGTTTATACTCGGTGTTTACACGAAGCGCTAATGCAATGCGTTAGCTTAGTCTATAATGTGTGTGCACTAAATGTAGCCTGTTTCGTATGTCGTTTTTATATAATGTCGTTTTTATATATTTTAAATGTGTAAAACCACTTGAGCCACGGTGAAACATTGTTTCGTGTATATGGTTGAAATGACAATAAAACACAATAGACTTTACTCATAGACTGTATATAAGAATGGACCAACAGACCCCGTTGCTCTGGACGGAGACCAGTGAAGGCCTTTAGAAGCACTTTTCTGGTGAGCGCTGAGCGTTACTGCGCAGCCTCCAACTGAGAGAAACGACGTAAATGTGACGTGAGCAACGTGTCTGAAAGTTGGAAGTCTTCTGGTAGTTGTGCCGAGAGAAATCTCAATCATTCCCAATCTTGCAGAGAAGGAGAGCGTAGGTATATGTAAGGAGATAACGTGGACACAGGCTAATTATTGCTAAATAAAATGCTAGTTAACATTAGTAATTACACTTAAACAGCTAATGTAAGTCCAAACTGCCTGCGAGCTTCTCCTGTACTATACGGTAATTCCTCTACTATGCGACAGTAAGTCGCGTGGTTATGACACAATAGTTAGCCTATTTTTACAAAAACGTATACTACGGAGCCATAACGTGAGCTACAAGGTAATGGAGCCTTTTATACATTGTCGTGTTTCTTTAGAAATAAACAATGGACAAATAAATTCTTTAAACGCTTCAGATGTAAAGTTATTTACTGTCAAAGTGACGTCAAAATGAATGGTAGTCAATGGAATGCTAACGTCGGGTGATCGCTTTGTAGCATCAAAATGGCGCCATAGGAGATTCGAGCTCTGAAGCGAAGCTTACCCCCTTGACTTTACTCAGTTGACTGCCTCTCTGTAAGCTGTAGGCGTGGCTTGGGGGTGGCCTCGTAGTGAAGCGAAGCAAGTGCATTCTGGGATTTGGTGTCTTTCATCCACATGAGCCAAAAACATTTTCTGGCTTTTCTTGGCTAGAAGACACCAATTTCTAAAATAAATTCAGATTTCTACTACATAAGTGACCCAATTTAAAGATATATTCATCCTTCCAGCGGTGAAATATCCCTTTAAGCTCAGAGGCAATCCTACTGGCCTATTACAGTTTGGGCTTCCTGGCTTCTCAATGATTTTGCTATCTCCAAGATTTGTGTCAGCTGACTAACTTACACCGTTTTGGGCATTTCTTTTTTGTGTGCCGTAAATATTGAAGATTTCTTAGATTAACCTTTCATAGTAACAGCCAATGGTGGAGGAGGTAGGTAAAAGTACCAATACTCCACTACAAGTAAAAGTCCTGCAGATTACTTATTTATTATTAAGTATTATCTGTAAATCATACTTATAGTATCAAAAGCAAATTATTCATAAAAATAGCTCCTGTTAGTGTGTGCACTATATATAACACTGTAAATGATTGCTGTTAATTTACAGCAGGATTTCAACATTATTAACCTGTTATTGTTAATGAGGCGCTATGCAGTTTTGGCCATTTCTTCTCTGTTTTCTCACTTTTTGATGGCAGGTTTCTCTATAGAGCTCCCCTACAGCTTCAGGCCATGACGATAGTGTGAAAAACTCCATCGCTACCTTGTTAGCCGGTTCCTGAATGGGCGTATGTGTGCAGTGCCGTGAAGCAATTCCTTACATCACGAGACCTGATATCACTTTTTTTTAATTTAACCTTTATTTATTCAGGGGAGGTTCACTGAGAGGCAGCCTCACTTTTGCAGGAACGCCCTGATCACATTCACACAGTTACACATTCATACCTGGAAGCTGCCCAGTACAACCACAGTTTGATCTGCTGGCCACTGAGCAGCTCCACTCGAGCGGTTGGAGGTTAAGGGCCTTGCTCAAGGGCACCTCAGTGGAGGTAATGAGGGAGGGAGAAGCACTGCTTTTTCACTTTCCCCACCCAGATTTTATCCTGTCGGTCTGGGGATTGAACTGACCTCCCAGTCACGAGCTCTCTTCTCTAACCTTTAGGCCACCACTGCATATACGCGATACTTCTTGACGCTGATGCTGGCGGCTTGCCGGCCAAAAGTTGCAAGGGTAGTTTTTCAGCTCACAGGCGCTAGGGGGGAGCGAGACGACCACCATTCAACCTGAAGAAAGTCATATAACCATTCCACTGACTCCAAAGCTGTTCAGTTAAGGTAAATTAAGCTAAAAAAAACTGCCTAGTTCCCCTTTAACTGTAACACTTAACTGTTGATACAAAAGAAAATCTGTTAAATAACGCTCTATTGATAGTTTTTTAACAGAATTATAATGTATTAATAAAATACAGCACTTTACTGCTAGTCAACCGTCCAAAGTTTCTTAGTTAACAGTATCATGCAGTAGTTTTGCAAGAGCAACTCCACCTGAGCTTGTGAGTAGCAGTTTTATTTAATTCATAAATCGGTACAAAGTCTATCAGGGATGTTTCCAGTTTGTTTGCATACTGACTACATATGTGCATGTAGAATACTGTAAAAGTAATCAAAAAGCCAGTTCATACTGTATGTTCCATTAACAGTACAAAACCTTAAATTAACCGTAAACCCTGCTTTTTTTAAGATTATTTTTTGGGGGCTTTTCCCTTTATTAGATAGTGACAGTGGATAGACAGGAAAGGGGAAGAGAAAGAGAGGGGGTGACACGCAGTAAAGGGCCGCAGGTCGGATTCGAACCTGGGCCGCTGCAAATTACTAAGCCTACATGGGGCGCACGCTCTTACTGGGTGAGATAGAGGCCGCCCCTCTTTACTGTTGTTTTTACAGGAAAATTCTTCACAGTGTATATTCATAGATAAGGGACCGACTCAGACACCCACAATGCACCACAGGAGGTTGTTCCTGCCTGTGGCCATCAAACTCTATAACTTCTCCCTCTGACTGTTACACGTTTAGAGTCAAAACTGGTCTCACAGCACGTATCTCCACATCACATCTCAATATTCTTAGACAATTCGGTGCATAATTTATTAGTTACATGTGCAATAGCTGTTTTTTATTCACTGCTGCTACTTATGTCCACACTGTACTTATTTATGTTCCTACTGTATTTATGTTGATACAGTACTTTATTTATGTTCACACTGCAACAGAATTTTTACAATCCATTGTTTTAGAAGCAATCTTTTTAACCTAACCTCACTTTACTTCTACTTAACTTTTTTATTTCTTACGTAGCAATGTTACTTTATGTTAATTATTGACTCCTTTCCTTACCTTGAATCTGACTGAGCAACTGCAACCAAACAATTTCCCAGAGGGGATCAATCAAGTATGCTAATTCGGATTCTGATTATTGTTGCTGAAGCATTTTACTGTTGTAGCAGGTCAACTTGATTTTAAAGACGTGTTTTAAGACACTCTGCTTTGAACAATATGTTGTGTCTGATCAGAAACACAGGCGGTAGTATTACTCCATAACAATGCTGGAGCTGGAGTTAGGATGTGTCTCCAGCTCTGGCTATACAGCCATGTAGGGACTCTAAGACTGTAATATAGCAGTAGTATGGAATAGTTGAGCATGGCATTCAGTGTAAAGGAAGCTACTGTGGCAGTGACGTCAATAAGGGAAGCAAAGAGGGACAAACTAGACAATGGCTACAAAGGAAGAAACGGCAAGGACATGTAGCTGGAGTACTGGTTGTAAAGTAAGCCCAGCGGATCAGGTGCACTGACTCGTTCCCTCCTGCAGGATATAGGCCTCTGATAGCAGACAGCTCCACCCCCCAGCACTTTGAAGACTCTACATGTCTGACATACTGCGCATTGAAGACAGGTCCTTGAAGAGGGTGTGAATAACTCCTCAGATGAAGAGATTGGAAAAGCAGGCTACAAATGTCCACTTCCAGGTCCTGACTGCTGTGTTAATGTGCTTTCATAAATACTTTTTATTAGAAAACTCCTTGGTAAACTGGGTCTTCCATTCATTGGGGCATCTTTAGTTGGTGTACATGTTAATCCACGGTTGTATTCCTGTAAGTCAAATAAGGAGGTTAGACGACTCCTTGGCACTGATAGGTATAAGATAGTCTTGCATTGCCAGACCTTCTTGCACAACGCTGCAGAGGAAGGTCTGGCTAGTCCACACAGCATTCTGGGATGGGAGAAAAATGTGCTCTGGTTTATTGGCATTTCTTTAAACCAATCACAATTGTCTTGAGTGGCGCTAAGCTCTGGACGGAGACCCAGCCGATCTTCGCAGCTGCAGCTCATTATCCAGAATCACCAGCAATATTTAACCCGGGCTGATCTTCCTGTCGGCGCCAGTTCGTTAACTACAACCCATGTGGTAACTTGGCTCTAAGCCCTGAAGTATTCTAGTTTTGCCTTTTGATTTCCTGCTGAAACTTACCCTGTGTCTCTCTCCAGTTTTCGCTCAGCCCTGCTGCAATCTCCACGGCGTCTGCATGCTCCCAGTCTCACCTGCCAGCCTCTGTCTTCACTTCAGGAACCCACCAGTGATCTCGCCTCAGCCTGTCTCCTCTCGTGTCCTGAAACTGCCTGGACCCCTCCACGTCGGCTCGCCTCCACCTTGGACCAGTCAGGAGCTTCCCGGCTTTGAAACCATCGTCTGTGTTTCTTTGAGTACCCGTAGCTCTATTAAACCTTTTAAAACTGCTCTACTGTGTCTGTGTGTAATCTCTGCGTTCTGGGCCGAAGCAAACACCTAACACCTATATTCACCATCTGTCTGAAACACTCCGTTTTAGTGCCTGTCTCTTTAAGCCCCCCTCGTGAAAAAGCCCAGTCTGCTCTGATTGATCAGTGTTTTCCAGGTCTACCGCATCTGCGCTCTTGTCTCTGCACCGTCATTGCAGCCGGTGCATGACTGTGATGGCACTGTTGCGGCACTTTCTCCCTATATATAGTAGTTGTGACATCATGTGTTCGTTTAAGGACTCAGTTTCTGAATATGATCTGTATGCATTTCTCTGTGGCTTGAGCATTTCGATACTTTCCCAGTATAGCACCTTGACCTGCTTTATAATGAAAAGAGACATTCAAATCTCACTTTTTACAACAATTAAATCATGCTATTTTCATGATGCCATTACTCCATATATATATATATATCTTTATATAGCAAATACTTGTGATACATGACTGCATTTTACATATTCATATTTCACTGAAGATGTATTTTATGATTTCACGTGACAAATACATTTATTACATTATCAATATTGCCATTCCTAGAGTACATGTGGCTACAACAACCAGCCAAATGTCACAGTTTTTATTATTTACAAAATGATCTAATGCTCACAATCATATTCAATGTGCCCACCTTAGTGTTGTCAAACGTCTCTGTACACATTTGACTGTATACTGTAAAAGTAATCACATAGTTGTACTGCAATATTAAAGAAAGTTAGTCACAGGGGTATACCACGATAGCATCATGTCTTAAAATATTGGATTTGAAGTTAGTACAAAAAAACTGAATGAAATTAAGTGAATACTGAAGTGCTGTAATGTATTATGGAGGGGGGCATTTCCATCCATTAATAGAACTCAACCAATGATAGACTGGCCTTCTGGAGCACCTGTAGTTTTCCTGGTGGGCTGCATGATGACTTTGGGGCCATTGCAATGCAAAATATAAACAAATATAAATATACATATAAAAATATCTAAGTGCTGTGTGGCTGACTGGCCTAAGCAAGTTGGCTGTGGTTCCTGTGGTTGGGCATTAAATCTGTCATCCTCTCTCTCTTCCAGCCAAATCATTTTGGTCCATTCTAGGCTCGTTTTGCCAGACCATCCACACGCTGCGGAGCAGAGGAGGGTCTGGCTACTCCACGCAGCTTTCCGGGATGGGAGAAAAACATGCTCTGGTTTATTGGCATTTCTTTAAACCAGTCAGAGAAGAAGTCCCTTGAGGCTGATGCGGCCAAAAGGTTTTAAAATAACAAATGATTCATCACAGCCTAGTGAGCCTTAAGTCACTGCCATCAGAGAGGAGAGAGAGCAACCCAGTGAACCCAGCGATACCAGTTCATCCGTGTTTACAGTGGCCGCGATATGCCCAGAGAAGGGCAATCAGCCGCCTGGCTGTTTCCATCACAAGTGCATTTCTCTGCGTCAGTTATCAAATTTTTCATGCAAGATTCGCTTTCGGCTCAGGAGAAAAATACACAATGTTCCAAACGATCGCTTCAGATTGCAAGCAGTTGGCAGAGCTTTGTAGCGCCCCGCATGATCTGTGAACAGCACAATTGCTTAACATTGGCGCAGAAACGAATCGGGCAGTGCTTCCTGGTGCTTCAGCGGTGGGAAGATTTGGGATAAGATTTGCAATGTTTGGGTTTGGCTATTTAGCTATATCGGGTGGCTTTTGTTGAAAGTATGAAGCAAAGACAGGGTAGCCAGGAGTGTTGTGTGCCAGGGTGGTGTCCAGGAATAAACAGAGCTGAGCAGAGTCCAATGCCAAGAGGCAAAATCAACAGTTTCACTGTCCCTGACAGCAGGGATCAAAAAGCTAAGGCACACGGAACTACAAGGAGAGCAAAAACACGGTTAGAAAAACCATGACGCTCAGCATAAGCCAAGTTCTGGCAGTGCAGAGTTCTTGTAGGCGGACTTGATCGTAGAATGGGAGGCAGCTGATAAAGCTCCACACAGGACCGACACACCTGACTCTGCTCGAGTAATCACACGCACGCACACACGCACGCATGCACACACACACACACACACACACACACACACACACACACATATACACACACACACACACACGTTAAGCAGAGGTGGACGCCATGACAAACTCATTGTTATGCATGAATTCTTGTGTTTATTGACGAGTTAATACTTAACAAATTAGAGATTATCCAACATTTTTCTTGCACAAGGATTTAGAAAAGGAGCAAAACCTACAAAAATGATTGTACAGGTCTCGCTGTTACCCTTAGCACTAATCACCGCCAAGACAATTTACAAGCAACAGTATTTATTCTGACTGCTCACACACTTAAAACATAACTTTACAGCCTCAACGAAGCGTGAGCCTCTGTGTGCCCGGCTACTGTCAGGCACACAGCCCGTTGCTCACAGCTTTTTAACAAAGGACAAACAAAACAATATGTCAATCCAGTGTCCAGTCCCTGTGGTGTGTGGCAGTCATCCGAAGGTCCAGCACGCTACTGTACATCAAGGTAGAGTGTACTTAGTCCAACAACAATCAGCTGAGACAATTAACTCACCTGGCACTGCTCTCATGAGCTATCCCCACACCTCTCTCCACTGCAGCTGATTGCAGACCACGCCCACCTCCACAATGATAAATGTTGGTGGTGTATTTCTTAAACTGGTGTTGGAATTAATATTATACTAGTGGTAGTCTATATCCACAACGTTCCACTTCTGGGATTGCCGGAAATTGTGCGGGATCATGCTCTTTTCGCCCGGATATGCGTTACCTTCCTCTTTCTTTGTGTTGGCGTTCTAACCTCCGGTGGATTTGTGAGGACTATGGTTAACTGCTCCTCAGATCTCTGCAGGGTAAATCCAGACAGCTAGCTAGACTATCTGTCCAATCTGAGTTTTCTGTTGCACGACTAAAACAACCTTTAAACGTACACATGTTCCACCAAAACAAGTTCCTTCCTGAGACTATTTTGCAGAGGCACCGCAGCTTTTCCCAGTGCTTAGTACCACCCAAGACGATTGTGTTTGGATAATTTTTTATACTTATACTGTGTATGATTGTTTATGTGACACGTGAATGTGATTTGATTTCATCAAATTAGAGTGTTCCTTTAGCAAGGCACCGCGGCCGCTCAAGATTGTGATTGGTTTAAAGAAATGCCAATAAACCAGAGCACGTTTTTCTCCCATCCAGGAATGCTGTGTGGACTAGCCAGACCTTCCTCTTCAGCGCTGTGGAGGAAGGTCTGGCAAAGTGAGGCTATACTATGGTGTAAAAATATAATGTAACAATGTCTTTGTGTTTAACGTCACATGTTGACACATAAAAACATCCCCTTCTACTAAGTGTGATCAAAATGGAAACTGATGGCTCGGTGGAGGCTATGTGCGACGCAAGGCATATGCTTCAATAGCAGGTGAATGGCCACTGCAGTTATGCTGCGTGCACTATTAGTGGTCAGTGTGCTGACTTCATGTTCAATGTCCCACTGTCTGGCTACTAGCTGAAAGTGCTCTGCGCATGGGTCAGGGAAATGCCTCTACTCTATCTAACAGTCAAAGCATGAGACTGAAGTTTCCACTGCGGGTCAAAATAATGTGCTGTGACCCAGAGGTAACTGTGATGACTGACAGAAACTTCTGGAGAGTGCAGCGATGTGCTGCATCGCTTCCTGATTTCCCAAACTAAGGATTGGCGCAAGGGACCAAATCATAGAACGTGTGCGTGCATTAATCATGTGTCAAGAGAAATGAACATTAAAAAGGAATTTGCATTAACTCGTGATTATTGTTACTTTTGACAGCCCTACTATTTAATCATTCTTGTGAATATGTTACATTCCATTCTGTAAAAACTCTGAACAAAGCCCCTCTCATCAGTTTTAATTGGTATCATAAATTTGTATCATAAATTGTTATACTGTTTTCCTTCCTGAAGATTTATCTGTGTGAACCTACCTTGAACCAATCCTTCCTGTACAGCCTCTTTCTCATCTTTCTACTCTCACGTCATCAAAGTGAATGGAGCGATTTTTAGAAAATGTAATGTTTATATTCTTGTGTGTCTCATTAAACCTTTAGAACATTGTGACTAAACCGTTTCTGCTTTCAGAGATAACTCACAGAGGTCAAAATGGTAGATGATAGGATACGGACCACAAAACAATTGTGATCGGATTGTTTCATAACACTCATCACGGTTTAGGGTATAGTCTATATCCTCGACGTTCCACTTCCGGGATTGCTCCATTGCCAACGGAAATTCCTCATTTAGGCCGGACATTCGCTGCCTTGGACTTTCTTTGTGTTGGCGTTCTAACCTCTGGTGGATTTGTGAGGACTATGGTTAACTGCTGCTCAGATCTCTGCAGGGTAAATCCAGACAGCTAGCTAGACTATCTGTCCAATCTGAGTTTTCTGTTGCACGACTAAAACAACCATCAAATGTACACATATTCCACCAAAACAAGTTCCTTCCTGAAGCTATTTTGCAGAGGCACCACAGCTTTTCCCAGTTCTTAGCACCACCCAAGACAATTGTGTTTGGATCATTTCATAGCACTGTGTATGATTGTTTATGTGACACATGAACGTGATTTGATTTCATTAAATTAGACTATTCCTTTAGCAAGGAAACCAAAATGCGTGCTAGTACTATAGCAACACAACAATACATTGTGCTGTCTCTCTACTTCCTATTGCTGTATGAGCTTCCAATCAAACCAGTAGTTTTATGTTTGAACAGGTCCATCAGTGGATAAAATACTTTCTTCCTGAATTGACTGAGTTAAAACTATCATCAGATCGCTGGGAAATCAAAGTTCTTCTTAAGTACTTTTTACAACATTTTTATGACAGCTTCCCATCTGTTTTTTCGCAACATTACTCCATTACTAAAAAAGACTGCTGTTATGAACTATCCCTCTATGTAAAAAAAAAAACCTAAAGGAAATATGGATAATTCAACTTCTCTCCCTCTGAGAACATCAGTACAAAAAATACCTCAATGCCCAAACCCTTTAAAGACAGTCACAAAGTGATGTACGCTGGGAGACGATTATGTGGTTTTTGATAAATGGTTTAAAACAATTTAGGTGTTTGGCTAAGCCTGGATAATGCAAGTTCATTAGTTAAACGTGGCCAATGGTTGGGGGGTAAAGAGAATTGTGGGTAAAAGGGGAGCTGTGCATCATGAATATTATGGCAGATGTTCTTTAAACACTTCACAGACAGTCTGAGACTGGAGCAGGGATGTTTGGGCAGATGGTGTGTGTGTTAGCCTGCAGAGGAGGGGGAATAGAAGCAATGCACGCATTACGTTATGTATATCATCGTATGCTTTTAATGGGATACATATAAATTGATATCAATTATACATGCTGTACTATTCCAAAGCAAAATTTGTTGTAAGACAAAAAAATGTAGATGCGAAACAGTCCCACAGTGAAAGGCAATTGAAGGTGGATTAAAAAGAGATTATTTTATTGTAAGTATGGTGCCATGTCTTTATCTGAAGCAAGAACAATTATAACATTTACAATAGTAGGCACTGCATGAGGTTTGTTTCATTATAAAAGGATGAGACATGTTTTTTGCTCTGCTATTTGCGCACCTTGTCTGTACCAAACTTTGGTCAAAAGCAGGATATGTTTACAATTACAGTACAGATTTCCTTAAAATGTCGAAGTTATTACAATTCATCCTGAGGGGAACATGAATGTCTGAAGCACCTTTCATGGTTATCCATTAGTCTCAATAGCTGTTGAGACATTTCTCTCAAAACTACAAATGCCAACCACA
Source organism: Sander lucioperca (assembly GCF_008315115.2). Classification (NCBI taxonomy): domain Eukaryota; kingdom Metazoa; phylum Chordata; class Actinopteri; order Perciformes; family Percidae; genus Sander; species Sander lucioperca. The sequence goes on along the minus strand of NC_050179.1, from coordinate 29,223,837 downwards.
TTGGTTGTGCTATGGGAAAAGTCAGGGGATCGCCTTAAGTCAATAGAATCATCTGGGAACCATACATATCTGTACCAAATTGTGTGCCAATCCATTTGTAAGTTTTTGAGAACTGGATAAGTAAAAACTTTGACCTAGTGGTGAAGGATCACGGTCTTGAAACTTTTTGAAGGTCTCTTCTCAGAATTGATCACATTTTTAATCAAGCTCATCTCGGTCTCAGATAAAGAGGACTCAGGATTTTATTTCAAGACCGGTCAAGACCACAACTGCAGGGATATCACTAAATTGCCTGTGCATTGTCTGATTTATGTGTTAATGTTGCATTACTGTGATTGGATGTTAAACGTCTTGCTTTAAATGCAACCAATAACTTGACTAATTTCTAATTTGAAATTTGTAACTGTTGACCCCCATTCCCCGCCCGCCTAAACACAAACTCCCAAGAAAGTTAATGCGGGAGACAGGAGAAGAAGTTCTAGCTGTCTGGGCGATGTCAGCCAAATCCTAGGTAATAAAATGTTGCTACCTAAACCATAGGAGATTATTTCCAAAACAACATTTAAAAGAAAACGAATATTATCTATACATATTAGTAGGGCTGGGCAATATTTCAATATTATATCGAGATCGTGATATGAGACTAGATATCGTCTTAGATTTTGAAGAATTTTAATATCGTTACATGGTAAGTTTAGTCTTTTCCTGGTTTCAAAGGCTGCATTACAGTAAAGTGGTGTCATTTTCTGAATTTACCAGACTGTTCTAGCTGTTCTATTATTTGCCTTTACCCACTTACAATATCGTTGCAATATCGACATCGAGGTGTTTGGTCAAAAATATTGTGATATTTGATTTTCTTCATATCACCCAGCCCTACATATTAGCTAGTTGTGTATATTCTTCATGTTATGGCATTAAAAGAGATGAATGAAGAAGAATCTTAATTTGGTTTCTGTGGGTGTTTTTTGTGGATCTCCTAGATCAATTTGAGGAGTGCCTACTATTAGCATTTTCCACATTTCGTGTAGTGCGGGACTTGCACTGGTCTGGTCTGGTCTTGTATCAGTTTTGCCCTGTCTTGGTAATGGTCTTGACTCGGTCTCAATCCCTCAAAAGTCTCGGTCTTGTCTCGTTCTCGATACACTCTGGTCTTGGTGATGACTTGGTCTCGGTTTAGGTGGTCTTGAACAGTGTTGGGGAAGTTACTTTTAAAAAGTAGTGTTTGCTCGTTACTCGTTACTTCTTAAAAAAGTAATCCGTTACTTTACCCCCTATGGAAAGTAACTTTTTACTTTACTCGTTACTTTTACGTTACTTTTAAAAGCAGGGGTCTCTGGCAGAGACTGAAGTTAATTATACAAACTATCTTTGACCATAAAGCCAATCTCTGGTTTATCAGTGAAGTGTCTGAACTCCACTGCAGGCTGGATTCTCTCCTCACAGAGTAACGGCTGATTCATTATGAACGAGTCCAGCGCGGGTTGAATGCACATCAGCAGGTCATCGGCGTTACACGGTGTTAGTGTATACTATGTAATGTCTGTATCGACTTATACCGGTCGCGCAGCCACGATGGTCCGTGCATTGTCGTAGACACATGCAGCCTCTTTTCTGGAAATCCTTGCGTGTCCGTGCGACCGACACAAGTCCACAGCGGTCCGCTGCGTGTATGTATGAGGCCAACTCCACCACATCCATCTGTGAGGTTGTCAGCTTTGTGTCTGCCTGGCTCAGAGCGCCATCTAGCAAAAAGCCACAAAGCTTAAAACGCTCTCAAAAGTTAGCTTTGGCTACTTCTCGCTTGCCATGATTACTCTGCTACCAGCCTCTGTCACGTCCCGTGTGGAGCTTGTGAGCACGCAGCTGAGAAGGCAGTGTCGCTGTTACTTTGTAACGTGTTATACCCAACACTGGTTGCTACACCCAAGACTGTTGCTAGCGGTGGGTCACCTGATTTGTCCCAAACTGTGTTCCATAGTGGGATATCTGTACAATTACAGGCCAGACTTGCTTTACATGTATTGTTGATATTCATGGTCCCCAGAGGATGAGTGGTTTGGTAAACCTGTGATCTCTGCCACCAGCAGGTTTAAACATCCTCTTGTACATAGGAAGTATAAGATATTATATGATATAGGCTATTAAGTGAAAAGCCATACAGGCTTTAGACTTCAAACGTATCAGGTCCATGCAAACACAGATCCCAGATCAAGTTTCCAGTTAAGAGATACTGTCCAAACAAAAGTAGCTGAGATGTGTAAATTACTAGTAAACTAAAATGTAATAATGCTACAGATGCTTGGCTTTATTAATTATATACGGTATATACAATAATGATGATCATCATAATCATGATGTGATTATAAAGAAGTGAAATAATTAATAATCATAATTATGAACAAATACATAATTAAAAGTGTGCCAAAAGCAATATTGATGATAAAAACATGTCCGACAGAACCGTTTAACATCATCCCTGTGCTATAAAACTGCTCCATGAGACAGCTGTGCTTCTGTGCCCTGAATCTGATACCCAAAACAGATTCTGGGATATACAGTAAATCATGGCTTCAAGCTCCTCGACATGTTATGTAAAGACAAACAGATGAACCATTAGAGTTTCCCATTCTCTCTCTGTCTCTCTTTCAAAAAAAGGGATTTGATAACTTTGTTCTTACTTTTTTCTTCACATAGTACTGGGATGTTTATTGTGTATCATGGGCAAATTTAGATATTAAAGGAGAGATATGCTCATTTCCAGGTTCATACAGGGTTTCTACTGGAAAATATTTACATGCTTTAATGTTCAAAAAATAATTTTTCATACTGTGTTAGAAAAACTTAGACAACATCAGGTCATTCATAGGTCACAGGTCAGGGGACGAGAATATTCAGCCAGTCTCTAATAACCAAACCTGTCCATGTATAATTATGTATATCTCTACAGATTCAGGGAATCTAGACAGCTGCATGATAAGGGAATGTTTTGTTTCAGGACTGTCTCCTTTTGGAGGTCGGTGGAAACTAGGCTTAGCCATCTGTTTACGGCGCCCACGATATCTTTGATTTTATTGAAGGACAGGCTAAACGTAACGCCTCCAGCTGAGTTTAAATACACCTTCCGGAAGACAGGAACTTCAGAGAGTTGGGACGACATGACACAATAACATATTGTGGTTAAACCATACTGTCTACCTTAATCTCTCCTCAATTGAGAGTCCATTAAATGCTCCTGTGGAAGTCATCAAGGTCTCCCGAATCTTCTTCACGTAAATTATGTGATGGGGGCGGGTGGTGCTGTGTCCTTCCTAAAGTCCACAACCATCTCCACTGTCTTCAGAGTGTTTAGCTCCAAGTTGTTCTGACTGCACCAGGTCACCATGTGGTCAATCTCCCACCTGTAGGCGTACTCATCCCCACCAGAGCTGTTGGTGTACAGGGAGAATAGCAGAGGGGAAAGGATGCAGTCTTGAGGGGAACCGTCTGACAGGAAGTCTGGAGTCAGGCAAGTGCAGCTGGGAGAGCTTGTCCTTTAGCAGAGCTGAAGTCCACAAACAGGATCCTGGCATAGGTTCCTGAGAGTTCAGGTGCCGGAAAATGAAGTGAAGAGCCATGTTGACTGTGTCGGCAAAGTTTCCCACTTAGCATTTTTTGAAATGACATAACCCCTGTCATGAACTTGGAGTCTTTATGAATGTTCATGATTGTCATAAAGTGTCATTCGGTAAATTATGACACTTTTAATGCAAAGTAAGCATTCTTAGATGTTTGTGTTTTGACAACCTTAACCATAACCTGCCATAAATATGTCATAGCAGGCCTAATTATCAAACTTAAGGAAACTATTTAGCTTTGTGTTAACATTAATCTGCCATAAGTGGTTGGTGTTTACACTGGCTGTCATGAGACCATTATGATTGTGTCATGTATATTTTTCCTTGACCTCAAGTAAAGTGAAACAATTTGGACTTAGTTTGATTGGCTTACCCTAGTATTCTTACCCTAACCAGTGTCACTCCTCATGTCTAAACCTAACCAATCCAACCACCGAAGACAATGAGTACTAGCCAATCAGAGGCTAGGGAGGGACATGTCGCGTCATGGAAATTAATTAGCGTTTACAGTAGCCAGTAGCAATGAATGTGTGCTCAAGGCCATCACACGCATCACAACCACAATACGGCATTTCAGGCACCAAGATACTTCCGGGTGGGAGAACGTGAGCGGCTTCTACTGACCAACTGAAGAGATCCAGCCGGCTACTGTAAACTGTTACATAGTTAAAAACGTTGTTGATCAAAGTTGAAACGATGACGAAAATGTGTTGTGTTTGGGGTTGCGCCGCCAGATATACAGCAAAAGGTGTAGGGTTTTATCGATTTCCTTCAGAAAAAAGTAAATTTATCCAGCGGAACCTGTGGGTGAGGAGGTTAAAGCGAGTGGACGTCGTCAAAAGTAGTGCTACAGAGAAAATAGCAAGACTGCCTGGTGGCTGAGTAACCATTTCTAACGGGGCAGACTGGGAACCAAACTTCCATCATCGTGTTTGTGGAAGACATTTTCTCACAGGTAATGTATAAAATGTTTGGTTTGGTTGTCTTTGAGTAATTTAGCAAAACATAATGGCTAGCCTGCTAGCTAACGTCAGCTCTAGTTTTGGCAGTGCTAATGCTAGCCAGCGTTTGCCCAGCTGTAAAGGAACACCCACAGCTACACAGCTGATGGCTTAAAACTAGCTGTCACCGTCTTGACTTGGCATCATCGATATGCTTTTCAATTGACTCAGTACAAGGTCAAGTTAAATGTGTAAATGTAAGGGCAAAAGTAGGAGCTGTAACACACTGAAAGCTTGCAGTCTTTTTTAATGTAGTGTAAGCAAACTAAATTTTGACTAACGTTTCGTCAAGTATTTGTTTACACTGAGAAAAAGACTGCAAGCTTTTACTGAACAACAGCGCCCCCTTTTTCCTAAGTCTGCTGTTCTACTGAAGCTACTGTGTTCTGTGCAGTTTTTAAAGGGGTTATAGAATGATTATATAGGGTATTTCACACTGTTCCTTAACGTCTCCGAATAGGGTATGTAACATTGGTTGGGCTGAAAATGGCCCGGGTGTTGTTTTATGGGCTGTTTTGTTGTGACGTCATGGTGAATTGTCGTATAGCACAGGACAACACACACCCACTCAACCGCCATTTCAACATTCCGCCCTCTGGATGCAGGTACAGGATACTGAGGTGCAAGAGAACTCACTATGGCCAAAGCCTGATGCCTGCAGCCATTGCAGCCCTAAACAAGAGACCCATCACTGCCACTTTGTCTGTGTTATCTGTGTTTTTTCTGTCATGCATGTCATTTTGTTATGTTTGTACTTTTGTTTTTCTGTAAGCGTGCTGTCCATAATGTACAGTGTTATGAATAAGAATTTCCCCTTGGGGATAATAAAGTCTACATTCATCCGCCATGCTAGCGGTTTAGCTGACTCTGCAGGGACAGGGAGCTTCCCATGAACACGGCCAGAGGCAGCTGACCGGGATCTGAAGAAACAAGTATGAACTCAGCCCCATCTCAATGCATAGGCCTACTCAGTGTTTACTTTTAGTTCTTTTAGAGGATGTTAAAATATGTTGGCTAAATATATTGCACTGTGAAGCTTTGGCCAAAACCTCTGACTCTTACACCCAAAATACACAGGGAAAATCAGCTTCTAAAATGAACATGTGTTGATAAGCTTTGTATGTGTGTTAAAAGATAAATGCTGTATTTTCAAAGCTGTGCTATTTTTCTGTGCAAACACCTTGATGGTGCAATGTCCAAGTGTATTTAAAATGAGTTTCAATTGTATTAGCTTCAATTTGTCTGCAATCAAAACACACACACACACACACACACACACACATACACACACACACAATTGTATTAGTTTCAATTTGTCGGCAATCAACACACACACACACACACACACACACACACACACACACACACACGATATCTACAACCTCAGTGCATAGAGGTATTTGTTTTAATTCAAAATACACAGTCAAATATACTGTGTTTTTGTCAAAATGGTACAACTCTGTACCTTGTTTTCTCAGGGTATATTTTCTATTCTCCAGGACGCTTCATTAGGAACAGTGGGCATATTGCTCCCACAGTATGAGTGGGCCCAGAGTCTTCCTTCAGGCCTGAGCTCAGCTCAAACATAATATTGCCCAGGGCCTGGAAAACCATCTATCACAGTGCTGTAGCACACCATGGGGTGGACTGTGAGCCCCCTTTGGAAGAGGATGTTTGTGTTTGAATGTCCAGTTTCAGGACAAGTGTTTCCTGATTTTCTGTGTGAACCTTCATATAATATGGTCTTAGGTTTTCCCTATAGACAGTGTGCAAGAGAGCATGCTGTTTTACTCACATTTTATTCTTAAAGTCAAACTGAAATTTAAAATAAATGCTTAAAAATAAATACCTGACTTGACAAGAAGAAATTTAAATTGTGATGGGTCCTCCAAAAATATTATATATATATATATATATATATATATATATATATATATATATATATATATATATATATTTATATATATAGTTCAGTTGTATAATACATCTGCGATGCTAACATACACCCATTTCTAATGTCTAAAGACAAAGACATCTATCTGACCAAGTGCTTGAATTGGTGTCTAACCTTCCACATCTAATTTTAATAATCATTATGTCAACATGTCATGAATACAAAAAAGAGGTGGATTTTCTGTTTATGTCAAGTTGTCATGACAAAGACACCCTCTGGTAATGTCATCCTGTTTAATGTCAAGTTGTCTTACAGTTTTTGTCCGTTGCTTGAACACATTTTGCAAAACTTCACTCATTGTGCCAAAACTCTACACACAAGTAAACATGACACAACACTGGGAAATATACCATTCACATCTGTGTCAAATTGAAACTCTACTATCAAAACCCTAACTCTGCTATCAAAACCTAACATTCCTTTGTCAAAATGTAACTCTGATGACAAAATGACACATACTTGCATCATATGCATACACTTTCAGATCAGGGGGAACACACTAGTCTACTTTATATAAAACACTGCAGTCTTTGATTTTCACTGTTTATTCAGAAGGCATATTTTCAGGAGGCACATTTTCAAACAACCAAAAAAGCAAATATGCCTACTCAATATTGTACATTGCAGCACTGTACATTGCAGTAACATGAATTCAGATAAAGCAAAAAAAAAAAAATAATAATAATAGAAAAAACACTATACTGTAAACACAGAAAATCATGGCAATTGTGCACACGTGGGCTCATGGATCCCGCTGTCTGTTGGGGTCTGGCCACAGGACCTCATCGACATCGCAAGCAATGTCTTCTCCCGCTAGGCAGGGAAAATATCCCCTTGCATGTCGAAACCATCCATGGATTGCTAACCCTCTCTGCCCAGCTTCCCTCATAGTCAGGCCATGGTTGATGACATGGTCCACCAAAGTTGCTCTTATATCATCAGAAATAGGGGTCCGTGCATGGCCTCTTCGACCTTGACCTTGTCCTCCTCCTCCGCTTCCTCTTCCTCTTCCTCTTGCTATACTTCTGCCTCTTGCTCTCCCTCCATCCATGCTTGCAAAGTTCTTAAAATGGCTAAACTGAGGGCTTTTTGTAGCTGGCTGATTGGTGTTCAGTTTTGCAAGTAAGTGCCTTCAGGTGTGTATTTGAGTGGTTGCAATTACCCGATGTGTTTTGTATTTTGGATACATGTGTTTTCCAAATGGCACCCTAAGATTTCATTTTTGAACGATGTGTATAAAATAGAGTGTAGTATGCAGGACCAAGTGTGTTGCATAAAGAAGTAAGTGTGTTGCAGAATTGCAACTAGAGTGCAAAGCAGCGCTTTTGTTTAAGGTATGGGTACATGTGTTTGAGGTATGGTAACAAAAGCTTCAAGTTGTGTTACTTTAGTCTAAGCATGGGTCTATAGTGTTCAAGCAACGGGCAAAAACTGTAATAAGGACACTCCAAAGACATTTACTAATGCCAAGTTGTCATCACAAATACATCTTCTGGTAATGTCATCCTGGTTAATGTCAAGTTGTCATTACAAAGACATCCCAAACAAATTTAATGTCAACTTGTCATGACCAAGACAACTTCTGGTAATGTCACTTTGATTAATGTGAAGTTGTCATAATCAAGACAACCCAAACAATGTCAACTTGTCATGACAAAAACCGAATGACTCTTAATGATGTTTATAAGACTTGTTTATAAGTTTTCTGACACGTTCACGACAGTGTCATGTCATAGTTATGACAGTGTCATGTCACGGTTATGTCGATACTGTCAAGTAAAGTGTTTTTTTCCACCGAACCAAACCCTACGCTTGCACTGTGCGCGCTAGGCTGGTCAACGTAATGTAGGTGGACCGTTCAATGCAGTAGGCTGTGAGAAAGTGAAAATGGAACTCGCATGCAGAAAAAGCGCCGCCCGGCAGCACCCCCAACCAAAAGAAGGCGACCCAAGCCGAGCCACACGCCCAACCCGCAATGCCGACCTGTCCCGCGGCGGCAAGGATCCCAAACAACACACAACTTCGCCGCTGCCAAAAGACCTGCGTATGAAACATCCGAAAGAATACAAGCCGTGAGTGAAGGAATCCACAGACAACAGCCAAAACGCAGCAAGCTCAGGTACAGCAAAGGAAGGACAGTCACTGCTAAAAACTTGTGTTAACCAGACAGGGCCTCTCCCGGGCCGTCAGCTGTTCTCCCTACAGTGGGAGCGAAGCGACCGAACGATCGGCTGCTGCTCGTTAGCTAACGTTAGCTTTCTAATTTCACCCCCCCAACATGCCTTCATCATACATTGGTTAGCAGAAATTTGCCAAACAAAATTGTCACTCATCTGGCGATAGCGATGTGCTTTCCTACGATGAGAAAAGAGCGTGTGAATTCAACATTAAGTTGTTACATTTAACTATTTTAGAGGCTGGGGACGTTGTTTACTTCATTAATGTGTTTACTGTTAATGGACTGAGGATGGGAGGAGGATTCTGTTTCGGATTCGGCAGAATCTTAACCAGTGGATTCGGTATTCGGCTGAACCCCAAAAATCTGGATTTGGTGCATCCCTAATATATATACTCCTTTCAGAAATTGGCAACTTTCCCTCTTTAGCATTTAGCTTAGCACAGCGCCATTGCATCCATAAACAACACTGGCTTGGCTGCGTCATCCTCCCCCGCTCCACCCTCTTGTCAAAAATCGTCAAAAAAACCAAGGCTGCATCTCATCATCCTTATCTGATCGCTCCTCGACTCCTCTGTCCTCGGCTGAACCAGAAGTTGTTCTGTCCCTCCTCTGTGAAAGCCGTCTCAAAGCTCTTATTTCTGCCCCGAGGAGCGAGCATCGAGGAGGGATCATGAGGAGCTTTAGCTGAGGATACACGAGAGCAGGCTTTCTGGAAGCCGTGCAGCTGAAGGAGTTACTAACTCCGCCTAAACAGCTGAAGAATTAAAGTGACGCTTCAGAGGAGGTAAGTGGAGGAGTCGAGGAGACAATTTAAGGGCCATGAGATGCACCGCAAGTCCACATTACCAAACTCAAGGCTTCAAAACGGCAGTCCACAAACCAATGGGTAACATCACTTATTTTGACTGAGTCTATGATTGGAATACAAGTAATTAGTTTACTCTTTTATGTAAAAACCATTGTGTAATTAACACATAACTCCAGTTTTGTGAATTATATTCATGGGGCCTTTGGATTTGCTAAATATATTAATATTGACGATGTCTGGTTTTGCCAAGTAAATCCTGGAACACATTCAAAACCTGTATGATGTAAATTCCACTAATCAGCTTGCACTTGGCAAATAACACATATGGATTCACACAGAATGAAAGCCTCCAGTATTCTAACAAATCACTGCTGGGCTCCAGTAATTTAAATCTGTTTAGAGCTTTAGAATGACACCTACGAGCTACGAATTGATTAGTTTCTTCCACTTTTCTCACTGTCCTCTTTGCACTGTTCCTCCGCTCATGTCATTGCCTGGCTTAATATGACAGGGAATTAGGTCGCACTGCTAAATCCATCAACCTGTGCAGGTTGGAGTGTGATAAATCATCTTGTAATAACACACATCAGCATGAAAGTGGGGGTAGGCCAAAGCAGCTACTGTAAATCTGTCCAGCTACGGTCCACAGACTCTCCTGACCAGCCCTGCTTTAACACTTTCCTTTCTCTATCTCATGTCACTTCAATTCAGACTCTACACATCCTCAAGTTTTAGTACTCTCCACAGTGCATACAATTATGTGATGAGACATTCATTGACTGTAATTCCTGGAACACGTTTTATCATCAGTGTTTATGATCACCATCAAATGAACGGTGCAACTTTGATATAATAACCTTAAGCCAGAGACCACACAAATGGAAGTCTCACAGTAGTGTTGTTGTTAGTCTTTTCCTTTAAATTACCATTTTATTTAAAGCCCTTTGTTTCCAGTTGCATCCCCTTCCACTATCTAAGGAGGATGAGCATGCTGCAAGCAATTTAGCTTTAGCTCTTGGAAAGACTTCCTGTTTGGTTTTATGGGGATGGATACAGTTTCCACATCTGTTTCAATATGTTACATTAACGCATCTCTTTTGGTTCCTTTTTTTGTGTATAAATTAAATTATCTATAGTCTTTATATTTCATACTGAGGGCTTGGCATTAGATCTGCCAAAGCACCCGCAAAATTATTGCTAAGCCCTGTTCATACTGTGAAGTTTTGCACATTTCCTGGTCAGTATTTGGCACATTCCTGCACAAAACTACAGCTCTTTCACTTTAAAACATATATAAATTTTTTTTTTATGTTATTCTTTCATGTTTTTATTGTAAATGATTCTATTCTGAACTTATGTTTCCTGACATTTGCAGTACATACATACTATTACTATATTTATTGTTATGCACCAAAAATTCCTTTAATATAAAAAACTTCCTTGGCATAAACCCGATTCTGATTCTGATGTTGTGCAGTCAGCACTAGGTTTAACCATGCCTGGAACACAAAAGTTCAAATTAGACTTTAAGTATCCAAGACGGCGCGAGGGTGCGCATGATGCACATTTTGTCATCTGCCCATGTCTGTGAAGGTCGCAAACAGATTAGCCTTATGCTGACACAGGTCCATGTATGTCTTGCTGTCCGCCTCCCTGTCCATTTTGGACTCTATTGTAGGGCAATGAGCTTTAACTTTTATCAGCAGCTGATGTTGACCTCACCATTCTCTTGACTTTTGCAGACGATTTATGTAGATGTTTCTGTATCTCACAAATCTTGTCAGTGAAGCCTGTAGTGTATGGTCCAGGTTCTCAGTAGTTCTTTCCTGCAAATCCTTTTCTGATGCTTACATGTGTGTATCGGCTCTTTTGCTTCCTGAGGCCTTTCTGTGGCAGTGCTAATATTTATTCTTCATTGCTTGCACACTTTCCACTGATGTGAGTACCATGCGACACCACAATCCCTAACAACCAGAAATAACAAGAACTGTATACCACAAGTAGCACAGTAGCTGGAGGTTTGCTCCATGTATAGATGATATAATAATAATAATAACTAATAACAATAATATTGTGCATGTACTGAAAAAAGCCAGAATTTCTTAATATTTCTTACTATTTATTGTTTCTCTTTTTTCTTTCATAGTATTTGGAGAGATTCTAGAATTTATGATGTCATCCACAGAGTGGCCTCTAGCTTCCAGTGAAGCAGGTGAGGAACCAGAGTAAAAGCCCTGTAATAATTTAGCCCTCCACTGTAGAGGGATGATAGATGAGGCAGACAGCCGTTTTGGATCTTCTGACTGAGGCTGGCTTCCAGGCCTGGGTCACCCAGAGTGCTCCCCCCCCCAAAGGGCCAGCTGTACCTTCCTCTGGTCTGGCCTTCTATTTAAGACCATGGAAGCTGCACGTATGAGAGAGACAGTGCAGCTCAGCATGTTTATTTCCTCAGGTTTTGGTGTGTGTGTGTGTGTGTGTGTGTGTGTGTGCGTTCTTGCACTAATACTGACGTAGAAATGCCTCTTTAGTTTGCAGCCTACAACTCAAGTGAAAAGCTGATAAAGATAATGGAATTTGTCTTTCCATCTATTTCTGTTACGTAATTGCAGTGCAATATCCGTCCATGTGAACACACTGACATAATGTGATAGAAAAAATAGGTTTGCTGCTGATGGGTTTGTGGACAAAATTTAACCATAATGTCCGATTGACCGTCAGCTCGCGTTGCTCTGTACCCGGCTCAAAGTCACCTATTTTCAGGTAACTGAACCACCAACTACTGCTGATACTGTTAAGTGTTCGTTTCGGCCCAGAACGCAGAGGTAACACACAGATACAGTCGAGCAGTTAAATAAGGTTTAATGAAGTTACGGGTACTCAGAGACACTCAAACGAAGGGTTCAAAGCCGGGAAGCTCCTGACTGGTCCCAGGCGGAGGCGAGCCAACGTGGAGGGGTCCAGCAGTTTCGGGACACGAGAGAAGACAGGTTGAGGCGAGAATCACTGGTGGGTTCCTGAAGTGAAGACGGAAAGCTGCCGGGTGAGATTAGGCGCACGCTGACGCCGTGGAGATTTGCAGCAGGGCTGAGCGAAGACTAGGAGGGAGACACAGGGTAAGTTACAGCAGGAATCACAAAAGGCAAACTAGAATACTACGAGCTAGGACCAAGTTACCACAGGGGTTGAAGTTAACGAACTGGCCCCGACAGGAAGATCAGCCCGGGTTAAGTATTGCTGGTGATTGTGGATGATGAGCTGCAGCTGCGGAGATCGGCTGAGCAGAGTTGAAGCAGCCACGCCCCTTGACCTAGATCTCGGATCACGCCTCCAGCACTCCACACAGAAACAAACACAGACAAGACACAAACAGACACACCGGGAAAAAACACCCCAGACAGGACAGGGAGAGAGCTGCCCGTAACAGGACCCCCCCCTCAACGGACGCCTCCTGGCGTCCAACAAAAAAAAAAAAAACAGCCAGAAACCCAGGGAGGGCGGAGGGGGCCCGGAGGAGGGACGACCCCAGAAACAAAATAAATCAACCCCGGAGGGGTGAAAGAAAGTCCGGGGAAGGCAGAAAACACTGGGGACCTGGGAACCGAAATACACTGGGGCACAACGCCCTGGGTCACTGGGAACAGAGAGTCACAGGGGCTGAGAGAGAGAGCTCAGCAACAGGGGGCAGAGTCACTGGGGCACAGGGAATAGAGTCACTGGGACACAGGGAACAGAGCACAGGGCGGCCTCGGCAACGGGGAACTGAGAGGCCTCAGCGACAGGGGACTGAGAGGCGCCACAAAGGCAGAAGCCTTCAGGCGGCCTGCGACGAAGGCAGAACCCTTCCGGCCACCGAGATGACTGGCGGCGAAGGCGAAGCCTCTCTGGAGACCAGCAGCGAAGGCGAGTCCCCTCTGAAGGCCGGCTGCGAAGGCGAATCCCCTCTGAAGGCCAGCTGCGAAGGCGAATCCCCTCTGAAGGCCGGCGGCGAAGGCGAATCCCCTCTGAAGGCCGGCTGCGAAGGCGAATCCCCTCTGAGGGCCGGCGGCGAAGGCGAATCCCCTCTGAAGGCCGGCTGTGAAGGCGAATTCCCTCTGAAGGCCGGCGGCAAAGGCGAATCCCTTCCGAAGGCCGGCGGCAAAGGCGAAACCCCTCTGGAGGCCGTCTGCGAGGGCGAATCCCTTCTGAAGACCAGCGGCGAAGGCGAATCCCTTCTGAAGGCCGGCGGCAAAGGCGAATCCCTTCCGAAGGCCGGCGGCAAAGGCGAAACCCCTCTGGAGGCCGTCTGCGAGGGCGAATCCCTTCTGAAGACCAGCGGCGAAGGCGAATCCCTTCCGAAGGCCGGCGGCAAAGGCGAAACCCCTCTGGAGGCCGTCTGCGAGGGCGAATCCCTTCTGAAGACCAGCGGCGAAGGCGAAACCCCTCTGGAGGCCGTCTGCGAGGGCGAATCCCTTCTGAAGACCAGCGGCGAAGGCGAATCCCTTCTGACTGACAGGCAGACCGAGCAGGAGAAGGGTCTGCTGGGCTGAAGACAGGCGACGGGTCAGCTGGATTGGGGTCCACCAAACAGGCAACAGGAACAGAGGTCGACGTAGACTCTGGACGTCTGCACGTCAGCGGCGGTTCTGGACGGCTGCACGTCAGCGGCGGTTCTGGACGGCTGCACGTCAGCGGCGGTTCTGGAAGGCTGCACGTCAGCGGAGATACTGAGTGGCTGCTAGCAGGCCGAGGTTCTGGAGGGCTGCTAGCCAGCCGGGGATCAAGGGAGCTGCTAGCCAGCCAGGCATCTGTGAGGCTGCTAGCCAGCTGGGGTTCAGAGTTGCTCCTAGCCAGCCGAAGCTCGGGGCGGCTGCTAGCCAGCCGGGATTCAGGGCGGCTGCTAGCCAGCCGGGATTCAGGGAGGCTGCTAGCCAGCCGGGGATCTGTGAGGCTGCTAGCCAGCTGGGGTTCAGAGATGCTGCTAGCCAGCTGAAGCTCGGGGCGGCTGCTAGCCAGCCGGGATTCAGGAAGGCTGCTAGCCAGCCGGGGATCTGTGAGGCTGCTAGCCAACTGGGATTCAGAGATGCTGCTAGCCAGCCGAAGCTCGGGGCGGCTGCTAGCCAGCCGGGATTCAAGGAGGCTGCTAGCCAGCCGGGGATCTGTGAGGCTGCTAGCCAGCCGGGAATCAGGGATGCTGCTAACCAGCTGGGGATCTAAGAGGCTGCTAGCCAGCCGGGGTTCGGAGAAGCTGCTAGCCAGCCGAAGCTCGGAGTGGCTGCTAGCCAGCCGGGATTCTGGGAAGCTGCTAGCCAGCCAGGGATCTGTGAGGCTGCTAGCCAGCCGGGATTCTGGGAAGCTGCTAGCCAGCCGGGATTCTGGGAAGCTGCTAGTCAGCTGGGGATTAGGAAACTCGGGAACTCTAGGAAACTCGGGGACACTAGGAAGCTCGGGGACACTGGGAAGGATGCTAGCTAGCCTGGGCTCAGGAAGGCTACTAGCTAGCCGGGGCTCAGGAAGGTTACTAGCTAGCCGGGGCTCAGGAAAGCTGCTAGCTAGCCTGGATTCAGGGGAGATGCTAGCTATCAGGGAATCCGGGGAGTTGCTAACTAGCTGTGGCTCAGGGAGGCTACTAGCTAGCTGGGGCTCAGGAAGGCTGCTAGCTAGCCTGGATTCTGGGGAGATGCTAGCTAGCGGGGAATCAGGGAGGCTGCTAGCTAACCGTGGCTCAAGGAGGTTGCTAGCTAGCCGGGGTTCAGGAGGTTTGCTGGCTAGCGGGGAAGTTAAGAGGCTGCTAGCTAGCCGGGAATCAGGAAGACTGCTAGCTAGCCTGGATTCTGGGGAAATGCTAGCTAGCAGGGGCGCAGGGTTATCGCTAGCTAGCAGGGACTTGCTGCTAGCTAGCTCAGAGTCAGGAGAGCTGCGCGCCAGCTCGGAGGCAGGAGAGCTGCACGCCAGCTCGGGATCAGGAGAGCTGCACGCCAGCTCGGAGACAGAGGAGCTGCACGCCAGCTCGGAGACAGAGGAGCTGCACGCCAGCTCGGGGTCAGAGGAGCTGCACGCCAGCTCGGGGTCAGAGGAGCTGCACGCCAGCTCTGGGTCAGAGGAGCTGCACGCCAGCTCAGAGTCAGGAGAGCTGCACACCAGCTCGGGATCGGGAGAGCTGCACGCCAGCTCGGAGACAGAGGAGCTGCACGCCAGCTCGGAGTCAGAGGAGCTGCACGCCAGCTCGGGGTCAGAGGAGCTGCACGCCAGCTCTGGGTCAGAGGAGCTGCACGCCAGCTCAGAGTCAGGAGAGCTGCACACCAGCTCGGGATCGGGAGAGCTGCACGCCAGCTCGGAGACAGAGGAGCTGCACGCCAGCTCGGAGTCAGAGGAGCTGCACGCCAGCTCGGGGTCAGAGGAGCTGCACGCCAGCTCGGGGTCAGAGGAGCTGCACGCCAGCTCGGGGTCAGAGGAGCTGCACGCCAGCTCGGGGTCAGAGGAGCTGCACGCCAGCTCTGGGTCAGAGGAGCTGCACGCCAGCTCAGAGTCAGGAGAGCTGCACACCAGCTCGGGATCGGGAGAGCTGCACGCCAGCCCGGGATCAGGAGAGCTGCACGTCAACCCAGGGTCAGGAGAGTTGCACGTCAGCTCGGGAACAGAAGGGTTGCTCGTCAGCTCAGGCACAGGTACACCGGTTAGCGCAGGCTCTGGTACACAGGTACTCTGATTTACAGCTTGAAGGCTGGCTTTGGCATCCTCAGTACGTCTAGCACACTGAACTACGTACTGGTAAACAGTCAAAAAAGTCTCTGGCTCTCCTCCAGGTGTAGCAGCCTCTAGGCGTTGGCTGGGAGATGGACATAAAACCTGTGGTAACACTGCTAGGCGGTGGAGGAGTAGGGGTGGAAACAAATCTTTGAATCCATTTAGGAATTGAGTCGTTAAGCCAGGGCTTTTCTGACAACTTAACACGGGCGAATGACAAAATTGAGTCCCTCTGGAAATCACTGTCAGCCTCCTTCCACATGGTTTTAAGCTCAATCATGTCACAAATGATCTCGTAAAGTTCATCTATCTTAGACTGTACATGTTTCACTTTTCCCAAGTCCGTGGAAGCTGCCATAGTAGAAGGCAAAAACAATAACTGGGCACCCACCGGAAGAAGAAGCCACACTGCTGGGTCCAAGTGGTCAGATCATTCTGTCAGGTGTGAAACCTCTGCAGGGTCCATGGCCAGTTCGTTCTGTTAAGTGTTCGTTTCGGCCCAGAACGCAGAGGTAACACACAGATACAGTCGAGCAGTTAATTAAGGTTTAATGAAGTTACGGGTACTCAGAGACACTCAAACGAAGGGTTCAAAGCCGGGAAGCTCCTGACTGGTCCCAGGCGGAGGCGAGCCAACGTGGAGGGGTCCAGCAGTTTCGGGACACGAGAGAAGACAGGCTGAGGCGAGAATCACTGGTGGGTTCCTGAAGTGAAGACGGAAAGCTGCCGGGTGAGATTAGGCGCACGCTGACGCCGTGGAGATTTGCAGCAGGGCTGAGCGAAGACTAGGAGGGAGACACAGGGTAAGTTACAGCAGGAATCACAAAAGGCAAACTAGAATACTACGAGCTAGGACCAAGTTACCACAGGGGTTGAAGTTAACGAACTGGCCCCGACAGGAAGATCAGCCCGGGTTAAGTATTGCTGGTGATTGTGGATGATGAGCTGCAGCTGCGGAGATCGGCTGAGCAGAGTTGAAGCAGCCACGCCCCTTGACCTAGATCTCGGATCACGCCTCCAGCACTCCACACAGAAACAAACACAGACAAGACACAAACACAAACAGACACACCGGGAAAAAACACCCCAGACAGGACAGGGAGAGAGCTGCCCGTAACAGATACAACGGAGGTCTGTAGCCGGTGTCACAAAGCTCTGTAGCTGCTTAAACAACTATCACCTACCACTCGGCGTCATGGAGCTCGTAGCCAGCCAGCGGCACGTGAACAGCCGGCGGTCTGAATTTTGTAGGATATCATACGTTTTGGTGTGCATATATTTTCGTACGATATCATACGGACCAGTTCGTGAGAATGTGTTGTGTTGCAGTCTCAACTGCCGCCTTTGGAAACACCGACACCGATGCCAATGTTTCGCCGCCTTAATTGGGTCTTATCAGTCATGACGTCTCGTTCTAGCTACTAACGTTACCATGGCAGCTAGCCGCAACGTCAGAGTATACATGTTGCTTCCTGTTTACCCCGGCACGTGCATGCCCAGTATAACAGAATGTTGATGAGATATGAGATTGGGGCGTGTTAGTTTAAATGGAGATTAGTTTTTCTACTGGAGCTAAAGCACAGGGATCGCTTTCAAAACTCTGCTTAAAAACCAAAACGTAGCAACGTAAATGTAGCCTCAGTCATAAACTTTACGCCATGCTGAAAAAAACTCCTCTGTCGGGTTTAGAAAGGGAGAGTATGCAGTCAGAACGATGTTGGAAAACCTCCTCTCTGGTGTCCTCATCCCTTTTCCTTCACATCTCTCCAGATTGTTCCAAAAGTGAATGAACTGACTCTGGCCCTTTTATCTATCTATTGAAGGTTGTGATTGGTGTGTGATCAAATTTGGCTCTTTGTTTTTACACCTGGGTAAGTCTTAATTAGGGCTGCACGATATGAGGAAAATATGCAATATGCGATAACGCTGAATTTCGCCATAACGATATTACTTGCAAAAAATAAACAGATATTACTGTAAAGTATACTCAGGTCTGTATTTCTGCTGCTTTCTGGATTCTGCTAAAATAGAACAAACTGCTTATTGGATTTAAACCAAATAAAAGGAAATCTACATTCTTTTATTGAACAAATTGAACATTGAATTGAATATAAAGGCACCACCGGAAAAAAATGACTTTTAAAGTGTAACTTTCTACTGATATTGAGTTTTTTTCGCGATATGTATATTTCGCAAGTTGATATCGCGATGACGAGGCCTAGTTCCTAGTTCTAGCCTATTTCTAACTGAGCTGAAGCTGTGCTGACTGGAGTGAACAATATTGAATGCTAGTGCTTTCTTAATGACCACATGCTGTAGGCAATGACAAATGAAGGGATTTGTGAGGTTTGCAGTGACAGTTCAACAAATCTGAATCATGTGTCAAAATAGGGGAATAGTGTTTATGGTTTAGGGAAACGGATATGCTTTTTAAAAAATGGTGGTTTTGAAATGTTAGTTCCAAAGCCTGGTTATAGTGTTTAAGCAATCGAGAAAAACTGTACATGAACATCACAATGTGATTGGTCGATGTCTTTATTCGAGTTGTGAAAGCTCTAAAAAATCTACCTGGTTTGGAAAGAAACCCTGATGTTATCATCTTTATTTTTTTATAGACTTGACAAAGTCTTACAGACCAACAGAAGAAACTCTGTATTCACAGTCTGAGAAGTACTCCTGGGTAAACTGATCTTCCTGTGTTAAATTGGTAGAGTAGCCCTTTAATTTCTGGTCTTTTTTAATGTGCATAACTCCCAAGTTATTCAGTCATGCATGCATATGTTTATTCTAGCGCTGGTAATATATCAATATTATATCGACATCAATATATGTGGCTAGATATCGTCTTAGATTTTGGATATCATAATATCGTAATAATGACATAAGTGTTGTCTTTTCCTGGTTTTAAAGGTTGCATTACAGTGAGTGAGTCATTTTCTGAACTTACCAGACTGTTCTTTTATTTTTTTTATTTATTAGGGACCATGTACAATTTTAAACATAAATGTTACCATTTGTTGCATTGTACCAGAGTTAGTCACAGGCTAATTTACATCTGCAGTCCCCTGGCAGGGCACAATAAAAAACATACAAATAACACAATACAAATACAAAACTCAATAAATTAGGTTTCTCTAGGATCTTGCAATGGTGGTACTGAAATGGCTTTTCATCAATGATTTTTATAGCTTGCTTATATATTGATTCTAGAGGTCTAATGGCAAATTCACTGGCCTGTCCCCAACAAGTGATACAGTATGAGATATGTGAAAAAATTAAAGCATACATAAATATTTTGGCTACATCAAACAAGTTATATTTTATAGTTTTTGTCATTTTCTTGATGTTTCTTGAAGTTAAGATTTGAATCTAAAGTGATACCAAGATATTTAAATTCAGTAACTATATCAATTGATTCATTTTTAATAAAACACTTAACCCCTAGTTGCTCCAGAGGTGTGCAACCTCTGACATAAATAGCAATTTGTAAGTTGCTTCGGATAAAAGCATCAGCTAAATGACATGTAAATGACAATAATTCTTCCTGAAGTCAAATTGCATGTAATTTAAGTCAGGGTTGCAGTTATTTAGATGCGTTGTCAGCTGCTCTATGACAACTTTCTCTGTAACCTTTGACAGTACTGGTAATACACTTATCGGTCTATAATTACTTCTTCATAGTGGTCTCCAGATCTGAAGATGGGTGAGATAACTGCATGCTTCCAATTATCAGGAAAGCAACTGTGTGTAATTGAAAGGTTAATTAAATGTGTGATTGGGGGAGTTAAAGTGTCTAAATGTTTCTTAATGAACATACTGTCCATTCTACTTTTAGAATTCTTTAAAGAACAGATGATCTTTTTAACTTGTCCTTCATTAGTTGTAACCATGTTGAAACCCTGGCCTTTATCAGTGTGTATAGTAAGTTCTCTTTTTTTAAATGATTTCCTAACTCATAGACGGACTCAATAAAGAATAAAAATAAAAAAAAAGTTGATTGCAACATTTTCTTCAGTTTTCTTACCCTGAAATCTGAGCTGTATATCTCCTGTGTGAAGTTGTTCTCGCCCTATGAGGTTATTGATATCTTTCCAGATTTCTTTACTATTGCCTTTAGCCTCATTTATTACTTGAAGATAAAAACGTGATTTGGCTAATCTCAATTCCTTAACCACTTTATTCCTCAAACCTTTATAAATTAAAATATCTGTGTCTCTTACAGACTTAATAGCTTTCTTAAAAGCTGAGTCTCTACATTTCATCATTTGCCACACGTTGTCACTAAACCAAGGTAGATTACCTCTCTTTCTGTGTTTTCTCTTGGCCTTAACAATAAACTTCTCTCTAACAGATTCAATTTGTGTTGTAAATAGGTCACAGCCATGTTCCACATCTTCTGTGGACAATATATCATCCCAGACCAAGCTATTGATCTCACTGTCAAATACAGGTTGTTTACTTTAGGTATATGAGACATGATGTCTGTGTGGTGTGGTGTTCTTAAATCTGTTTTTAGTCAATTTCCTTGCTACTGATGTTAGATTATGATCAGATTGTAGCTTTCTGTTATCCTCTCTGGTTTACTGGAGAAGACAAGATCCAACACTGTACTTGAATTCTTTACAATCCTTGTTGGGCCTTTAATCAGCTGTTGTAAGTTATATTTATCTGTAATTGTTTTAAGTTTTTTCCTCTTCCCCTCGTCTTCCCAGTTTAAATTAATGTCACCCATGAGAATAAGCTCTTTGTTATGGTTACACACTTTTAACATATTAATGAGTTGATCATAGAAAGTGTCATTTGCTGATGGAGGTCTGTAGAATCCTATTAGAATTAAAGACATTTGTTGGGATAATACAATTTTTAAAGCAGCGTATTCCAGTGTGCCTGCTGCTTTGAAAAGAATGGGCTCACATTTAATGTCGTCTTTGACATATATCAATAACCCTCCTCCTCTCCCCCCAGCTCTGTCTCGTCTGAAGCACTGATACCCCAGTACAGAGAAAACTTTAATTGGGGTTGACTGTTGTAGCCACGTCTCCGCTAAACATAGATAGTCCAGGTTGGAGTTTAATAGTAAATGAGTCAACTGTTCAGTCTTTGAAACAACACTTCACCAAAAAGTCCTCTGGGTTTCAGTTTTGGATCCCATACGACCTTTGTGTGATTAACAGTCTGGAATAAGAGAATCGCTGCTTTATCACTGCAGGATTTTGACACGTTGGGTAGCTTGTAGGTTTTAAATCCGTAAGGTTATGTCCAATGAGCACTTCAAGTGTCGGCTGTGTGTTATTCAAAAAGTCACAGTTTCCAATGGCGATTGAAACCGCGCAGTTTAAGGGGACACCAGGTATAGATATTCCATAGTCACTCACCTCCAAGGGAGATGTTACCTCTGATTCAGAAAGGAGCTCAGCACCAGTGTTTTGTGATGCCTCCGGAGTAACTGGTCCTGGATTTAGATGAACATCCCCTGACAGCAGCAGCATCAATAGGAGAATGCCATGAATCCCTCGAGACGGAGTGGTGAATCTCTGCCGTTTGGTGGTTTGTTTACCTCGGCCTACCATGGCCTGCCCGTGACACAACACGGAAGAGTAAACTGTATTGAAGCCCAGCAGATTGTAGTGAAGGCTTACGGCGTCAGTACCCACTGTGTAGATGGAAGGAGCCCAGTTTACACTGGCCCAGTTCATCCATTGTTTCCACTGATTTCTGAGGTTTAGATGGCCGGTATGTGATGGTCCAGACAGGTAGATTCGCAGAGGTAGCGCGATAGTGATCAGCAGTAACAGAGTAAAGAGCGCGCTGTGGATATTTTGCAAGATGTTGCGTTTGTAACGATTAACGGTACTGAATAAAGTTGATGTAGCTGCTAACAAGTGTGTTTTACCATGCAATAAGTGGCCTTCTTGATGTAAAAAGAAGTGCGGGTCGGCAGCCCCTGCCACACAGTGTCTCCGCAAAGCCGCCATCTTCGCATCTCTAGCTGTTTTATTATTTGCCTTTACCCACTAGGTCACCGTATCCACATTATTGGTGGCTATTTAACAAAACTCTCATTGTGTTAATATTTTGTAAAAGCGTCAATAGTCAACCCTACAATATCGCCGAAATATCGACATCAATGTATTTGGTCGAAAATATTGTGATATTTGATTTTTTTCATACTGCCCAGCTCTACTTTGTTAATTAATTTGAACACTGAGAAAAAACATTGTTATGCCAGGTATAGGTAGTGTAGAACACGGTCATTTTAATGCTCAGCAACAGAGTAGGACGCAAACTCATTTCCTCTGAGTCTACCCAGAACAATGAAGGCTGAAAGCACACAGCACCTTCTCATAAAACAGCTTTTATAACAAATATTCACATGTCCTATAAAAGCAACCTGACTCCAACATCTGTCGGCCATGTGGGGCGGAAAGGTGCTTTCTGTGCAGGTGGCCGATGTGTTAACGCATAAACAATGTGACATTGAAGTCGGTTGCAGGTGTAAAACACTGCTGTGTCAACCACTGCTGCACGGAAGGCTGTGGTCACTGCTCCTATCATACAACTCCACACTTTGCAAAGTCATGCACAGCTTTCCAGTGGCTTTCATGTGTTCTTTTCATGCACAATGGGCATCTGTTCAATATTTAATCTCCCATTGCCAGACCTTCCTCCACCTCGCTGAGGAGTAAGGTCTGGCTAGTCCACACTGCATTCTGGGATGGGAGAAAAACGTGCTCTGGTTTACTGGCATTGGATTTACCCTGCAGAGATCTGAGGAGCAGTTAACCATAGTCCTCAGAAATCCACCAGAGTTTAGAACGCCAACACAAAGAAAGAGGAAGGGGACGGACATCCGGCTGAAATGACGGACAACCGGCGGAATTTCTAGTGGAAACGAAGCAATCCCAGAAGTGGAACATTGTGGATATAGACTAACCTGGAATTGACGTGTCTTTTGTGCCAGCATTTTTATTTCACCTTCAACTTGTTAAACCAGCAATATCATCAAGCAATTTGTAGACCTAAACCTGCTGTCTTTCATTTGTTTGAATACACTTGAATCCTGAAAGCAACTCTCAGGCAATATGGTGTAGATAATCCAAAGAGAATATATTGTATTTTACATATTGTTGAAACACCTAGAGTTCTGTGTATACACTGAAACCATATTTCACATGCTGAGCCTTTCAAAAGCTGTATCCAGGTCTCTCTTTGAGTCCACTATAACTTGAGATCCACACACTCCCAAGCTGTTTTCACTTTTACTACAAAGTCCGTCTCTTTTTTGGTTTTCTTTGGTACCGTGAACTCACCCGTTTCAAGCTGTGATGCCTGGGGCAGGGAGCGGAAAATTGTTGAGTCATTCTCGTTCACGTTCACAGGAATACCTACAGCAAAGACTTTATGTTTAGAGCAAATCCTCATGAATTGTAGTTTATCTGAAGTTGTCAAATAATTTCATTGCAGCAGCAGTCACGTTTCACCTGAAAGTATAAAGTGAAGAGCATTTCTAGTAGAAGGTCATGTTTTTGTCCTGATAGGACAAGCAGCTTACAATAGCATTTGTGCAGTGAGATTTGTGTCGGTCTGCTGCAGCACTGCACAGCTGATATCCATCATAACAACACGGCGTGAGTGCTGGTGTTTACCTCAAAGTCCCTGATTGGGTGCCTCTTGCTTATTCTAACAAAGCTGGTCCTCATTAAACACAGTGTCCTCTGTGAGTCAACGCCGGCGGCTAAACCCACAATTAGCCAGCAGTTCACTGGCATTTGTTGCATGAGGAACGGATTAGTCCACAGTGTATTTAAAAACAGGTGCATGTTCAAATGGGTGTCACATGGGCACAACTACCACTTATGTAAGTTTGAACCGCGCCGTAATGTCCGATAAAAAAAAAAAGTCATTGTAGTGCCTTTTTCTTGTAACCCATAAATGTGTGTAGGACTGCAGATGATTGTCATTATGAATTAATCCACTTTCTAGTTTGTTCTATTAATCTTTTAGTCCCCAAAATAATTACAAATACACATTCCAAGGTACCAGAATCCCAAATATATAGATATATTTTACAATGCATACCTGCAACCTTAAGTGGGACGAAAAAATCTGAAACCAAACCCCTGTAGGGGTCCTGGGGGCTTTGCTCCCCTGCTTTAACAAGCATAATCAATAATAAATAATAATGCATAATCAAGCATTCTCGAGCGCTATGATTTGACAATAGAGGGAAAAGATTTTAATTTTTTTATCTACATCGTTGCATCGTTGCAAATGCTCAAAAGAACATTGGCACGGCCCTGCCAACACAAACTCTGTTAAGCAGACCATTCCTTCCATTCAACTGCATTGTGTTAAGTGCACTGTTTTCTTCTTCAATTTCAAGTGTTTGTTGTCACTGCACATGCCATGCGATGACTGGCAGTGAAATTCCGTCCTTGTAGTGCGACACACTGACTGCATATTGAATGCACCACGCAGACAGAAGTAGTAGTCAGGGAAGAGTAACCAGGATGTGCTGAACCAGGGCAAAGCATTCTCATGAACGGGTTCATATGTTATTGTACGAAAACATATGCACAACAATTCATATGATATCCTATGAAATTAGGGCGACTGCCGGCCGGTCTGGTGATGACTGGTCACATGACAGCTAAGTTTAGCGGTCTTTATAAGCCCCCAAGGAACAGCGCCAGGCTTGGAAGCAACCATGGGTTTTAGCGGTCAACGGAAGAATTGCAACGTCTGTCAACCCTCTGGCTCAGAAAGACTTTTCCAATAGACTTTACATGGCGAAAAGAATGTCTATACATCAGCAGATATATAGACTTAAAGGTCCGAACGGATTTAATGGCTGTAATTCATCATTTGTATCATCTTATAATACATTAGAGGGCTGTATGCTGTAAAGCCTGTAACGTGGATGTAATATTATTAACGTCTCTGTTCCCAAACTGCCAGCTATTGGCTAGTAGCTAGAGGTAGCTAGTAGCATGACATGATGATTCCATCTCCTTGGTTCTCCCAATACATCCATTGTTTATTTAGATAAGCATTTTAAATTATGAGGAACACCAAAAACCCAACGTTTAATGTTAGTGAATAGTTTAGACAATGAACTACGAGTTCTCCATGTATACTTGTTTCTAAATATTTAAAAGAGACAAGCTCATAAACTAAAACAAACTGTCGCTAGTGCGCATGTCCATCGTGATGTCATGGGCCAGTCAACGCGGAAGATATGAGTATTTTTTGAGCTCCATGAGTGCTTCATGCACCACTGAGCAAATCTCTTTGGAATAAACGGGGTGTCGCGCCAAACGCTGCATCCAGTTCTCTTAGTGCATCCATGGGTCTTTAAATTTAAATTTAGCCGAGAAAAGCTGACTGTGAGCCGTGTGCGCAGAGCACCGTGTGCGCAGAGCACCGTGTGCGCAGAGCACCGTGAGGTGACGGTCCTTACTGTTGAGTTTAGCCGACAAATGGTGACTGTCATGGGTTGACGTTGGTTAAGTTTGGACACCAAAACAACTAGTTAAGATTAAAACAAAAGGTCGTGGTTTGGAATAAAAACAGCGGTCCCCTTAAATATTACTCTCGGGACATGGTTCAATGACAACAGCCTGACCAGGGATGTGGTGGAAGTTCCAGAACCACCATGTTGTGGTATGAGGGAACGCTTAGACAACATCAGGTCATTCATAGGTCACAGGTAGGGGACGAGAATATTCAGCCAGTCTCTAATAACCAAACCTGTCCATGTATAATTATGTATATCTCTACAGATTCAGGGAATCTAGACAGCTGCATGATAAGGGAATGTTTTGTTTCAGGACTGTCGGTGGACCTGCCACACTTTAGCATATTTCCAGAGAGAGAGATAGGCTGAACTAGGCTTTAGTATCTGTGTTTAAGGCGCCTGCAATATCTTTGTTTACCTTAAAGGTTCAGCTAAACGTAACGCCTCCAGCTGAGTTTAAATACACCTTCAGGAAGACAGGAACTTCAGAGAGTTACACAATAACACATCATGGTTAAACTGTACTGCATGCTTAATTCTCTCCTCAATTGAGTGTTCATTAAATGCTCCTGTGGAAGTCATCAAAGTCTCCAGAATCTTCTTCATGTATGTTTTAACAGAGTCTTTAACAAGGGAGTGAAATGTGATCATGGTGAGTATGATGTATCTCCTACCTCCTGAGGCAAAGCTAAAAACAGACAACAGTACTTTGACTTTTGACTTTGTGTCACGCCACTTGTGTTAGTGAGCAGAGGTCAAGGAGGGCTAAAGGTATGTGATTTTGTGAGGGTCACAGCTCACTTCTACAAAGACCGTTAAGGAGCAGAGCTCTGCTGTTGTCACAAGAACAACTGCCATGATGGATGTATCCACACAAACCACTGAACACAGGGTCAAGGCAGAGCCACGTTGTGCTGCTGACCAGCCTATCATCTGTGTTCTGAAGTCTGAAAGCTAAGGTTTCTGCCTTTCGCGCCATAACGTTGTATACTCGCTATGACGCCATCACGTTACGTGATGTCCAGTCCCAAATGGGCTGATAACAAGCTGTGGCGAGAGAGTCTTTCCCCGTAACTGCCGCAGGAGATCGCTGTTTACATGATCCTGTTTGAATCTATGTAAAATAAAAACCATAACAGCTAGATCATTCATTCTTTTTGCAGCATTAAGCTAAGGCTTCAGCCTTTCTCGATGATGTCATCATGTTACGTGACGTCCGGTATAAAACAGCTAGCGGACCATTTCTATAGCAGATGAATCAAAACGCCTTGACACCTGTGCTCATAAAAATGAAAAAAATGTACATAGTTCAAAAGACTTTTGGGGTGTTAAGGAATATTTTGTTCATGTTTCTACATTTAGAAATCTTTTGGATTAATATGTTTTGTGTTTTTATTTAGTAAAAATGTATGAAAAACGCGTCCGCTTTCTTTCACAATTTAATACTTTTATTAGTTATTATGGTCTATATATCCTCAAGGCTCAGTGCTTGGACCAATTCTATTCTCTTTATATATGCTTCCTCTAGGCAATATTATTAGGAAACACTCAATTAACTTTCACTGTTACGCAGACGACACCCAATTATATCTGTCAATTAAGCCAGACGAAAGCGGTCAGTTAGCTAAACTTCAAGCGTGCATTAAAGATATAAAATCCTGGATGACCCACAATTTTCTGATGTTGAACTCAAACAAAACGGAAGTTATTGTGCTGGGACCCAAGCACCACCGAACTTCATTATCTAAATATATAGCTACCCTAGATGGTATTGCCCTGGCCTCCAGCACTACTGTCAGAAATCTAGGAGTCATTTTTGACCAGGATCTATCCTTTAACGCCCACTTAAAACAAACCTCAAGAACAGCCTTTTTCCATCTTCGTAACATTGCCAAAATCAGGAACATCCTGTCTCAAAACGATGCTGAAAAACTAGTCCATGCATTCGTAACTTCCCGGCTGGACTACTGTAATTCTTTACTATCAGGCTGCTCAAATAAGTCCCTCAAGACCCTCCAGCTGATCCAGAATGCTGCAGCACGTGTTCTGACAAGAACTAACAAAAGAGATCACATTTCTCCTGTATTAGCTTCTCTGCATTGGCTTCCTGTAAAATCCAGGATTGAATTTAAAATCCTTCTCCTGACCTACAAAGCACTAAATGGTCAAGCACCATCATACATAGAAGAGCTTTTAGTACCTTATTGTCCCACTAGAGCACTGCGCTCCCAGAACTCAGAGCTACTTGTGGTTCCTAGAGTCTCTAAAAGTAGAATGGGAGCCAGAGCCTTCAGCTACCAGGCTCCTCTCCTGTGGAACCAGCTCCCAACTTGGGTTCGGGGGGCTGACACCGTCGCCACATTTAAGAATAAACTGAAAACCATCATCTTTGATAAAGCTTATAGTTAGGGAGTGAGGAGTTGCAGCATAGTAGAGTAGAGTAGAGGGAGGCAGGAAGTACAAGCCCGTTCCGGCAGGGGAGAGTACGAGCCCGGTCCAGGGCCCCTCTCTTTAGCCTGCCTCTCTTAGTTATGCTATTATAACTCTAGACTGCTGTGGGAAGCTCCTTCCAAGGACACAATGAGCCGCTCCCTCTTCTCTCTTTTCACTTGTCTCCTTTTGTGTGCATCTTAGTCCCAGAAATGCCTGTTACTAACCTAGCTCTGGGGAGTTTTCTCCCCGGAGTCCCTTTGCTTCTTCTTCACCCAGAACATCGCCTTGGAATTGGGTGGCACCTACACCGGGGTCCTGGGTGCAGCTGACGCTATGGACTTACTACACCCTGCTACGCTCTGCGTTTCCCCGCAGTGTCCGACTGCGTCCTGCCGCGTCCAACCGCGTCCACCCAGGCTGCTGTGCCACACTACACCCCGTAACGCCCTGCTGTGCCCTACTATGACATGAACTACTACGACTACCATTGTGATCACTGTTTCACTATCTTTATTATGACTATTATTGCCACCATTCACCACTCCCCCAACTGGTGCCGTCAGACACCGCCTACCAAGAGTCTGGGTCTGTCTGAGGTTTCTTCCTAACAAAAAAAGGGAGTTTTTCCTTGCCACTGTCGCAATAGCTACTGCTAATGCTTGCTCTTGAGGCAACCACTGTAATAGTTGGGGCTTCGTAAAGTACAGAGTTTGGTCTAGACCTACTCTATCTGTAAAGTGTCTCGAGATATCTCTTGTTATGATTTGATACTATAAATAAAATTGAATTGAATTGAATTGGTTTATTGACTTGCATAACCTTTTAGCTCAGGTTGTTCTGATTTTAGGGATATGAAGCATTTGAAGATTCTCCCAGAAATGACATCACAATAAGCAAACATACCAATGGAGGCACTGGCGGACCATTTCTATTGCAGAGTTCAAAGGTTTAAAGGATACAAATGTCGAGTTCTTGAGAAATAACTTGATTGAACATTGTAAATATTTTATTCAAAAGGTGTAAGTACTTAAAGGTCAAGCTCCACATCAACGGTGGGAAAAATGAACTTAAACTATTTTGTTATTCTTCAATGCATGACTGAGGAAAACGCAGAGACTCTTTTCTTTCTTGGACTTACATTATCTACTTGACCCCCCCCCCCATTATCTTTTATTGTTATGTTTTGTTAGATATATATTGTCTCTACCTCAAAGCTGTCACCACTTTTCAACAATTGAACAAAGTATGGTTGCATTGTGCCGTGATTGTCTGTGTTGAAAACTTGCAACCACTATCTGCCCCATCTCAAAGTCCGATTCACAAAAGACATCAGGGCCGCAACTAACAATTATTTTCATTGTCGATTAATCTGTTGATTTTTTTTCCTCGATTAATGGATGAGTTGTTTGGTCTCTAAAATGTCAGAAAATGGTGAAAAATGTGGATCAGAGTTTCCCAAAGCCCAAGATGACGTCCTCAAATGTCTTGTTCAGATATTCAGTTTACTGTCACAGAGAAGAGAAGAAACTAGAACATATTCACATTAAACAAGCTGGAATCAGATACAATGCCTATAAAAAGTATTCAAAACTCTTTAATATCAAAGTGAAGACGGATTTTTTACAAACTAATGTCAATTAATTAAAAATATATAAAAGGTAAAGAAGATGATTGCATAAATATTCACCCCCTTCAGGTCAGTATTTAGTAGATGCACCTTTGGCTGCAATTAGAGCACTGAGTCTGTGTGGATATGTTTCAATCAGGCTGGCACATCTGGACACTGCTATTTTTCTCCATTCTTCCTTGCAAAACAGCTCAAGCTCTGTCAGGTTGCTTGGGGATCGGGCGTGAACAGCTCTTTTCAAGTCCAGCCACAAATTCTCGATTGGATTGAGATCTGGGCTTTGACTTGGCCACTCCAGAACATTCAACTTGTTGTCTTTGAACCATTTCTCGGTAGCTTTTTCTGTATGCTTGGGGTCGTTGTCTTGCTGGAAAATAAATCTCTAAAGGGGGTGAATATTTATGCAATCATCTTCTTTACCTTATATATTTTTAATTAATTGACAGTTTGTAAAAATCCGTTTTCACTTTGATATTAAAGAGGGTTTTTTTGCAAATTCTTGTCAAAAAAGCCAAATTATATTGACCATGATTTCATGTATAAAAGAAACAAAAGGGTGAAACATCCAAGGGGGATGAATACTTTTTATAGGCATTGTATCGGCCCATTTTTTTTAAATAAAGTGTCTTAAAACAGATTAATTGTCAAAATAGTAATAATCGTTGACAACTAATCGGTTAATCTTTTATATTGCGCTTATGATATGTCTGGTCAGCAGGTTGTTGTAGTCTGGCGCTCCATCTGCTCTCTCTCCTCTTCCATTAGTCATTTCTCTGGTTGCTCTGATGTTTACTGAGCAGTTTAAAGCTTTAGTGCGTAACTTTTGGATATTAATGAACGTCACGTTACATTCAAGCCATTACCAAATGAGTTGCTACAAAGCTAAAAATAGGTACAAGCAGAATCCCAAAAACAGAAACAGGCAAAACACAGAACAGTGACAAGAATCCACTGACAAGGACAAACGAGAAACACCGAACAGCAAACAATAATCCGACAAGAGACAAGGACAGAACAGAGACTAAATACACAAGGTAATGAGGGAACGAGAGGCAGGTGACACAACAGGTGGAACAAATCAGGGTGGGGCAGAACAATCAAAAAAGGTGGGAAACAAACAAAGACAGGAAGTAAGCTAGACAAGACAAGGGAGACAGACTACAAAATAAAACAGGAAACAGAACATAACAGAAAATCACAATAAGACAGAACAAAATACCAAAACCCTGACAGATGGATTATAACCGACAGTTTTAAAACCATTTCAATTTTTTTTGACAAATGCTATAAAAATTAAATAAAACACCCAAAATTCAATAAGAGTAGTGAACTGATCCTTTATTTTACTTGCGAACCTAGGAGTCCTGGATGCCCTGTTAAAGATCCCTAATCTAGATAAAGTTAAATATGTACATATAAAGCAATGCTATTTAATTATTAGGAATGCTAACAACACTAATAAATATACTGATTATGAATTAATATTATTGTAATGTTAATATATAACTGTGTTACTAATATACAAACTAATAAAATAAAATAATAAAACCATGGTTGTTAGTTAATAAAATAAATAAGTTAGTATAATTTATCAGAGAGAAAGAGAGACATTATGTTTCCCTTTTTCTTGACAATGTTCTGATTATGTAAACTAATGTAAGTATTCATGCAGTGCTTTTGACAACACATAATAATAATGGTCATGCAGGGAAGACATTTTAATTTGAAAAAATATTGAGTGAGTGGGCGAGGGAGAGAGAGTGAGTGGGCGAGAGAGAGAGAGAGAGAGAGAGAGAGAGAGAGAGAGAGAGAGAGAGAGAGTGAGTGGGTGAGTGAGTGAGAAGGGAGAGAGTGAGTGGGAGAGCAAGAGAGAGAGACAGAGAAATTTTTTTTTGAATTTTAGAATTTAGAATGCAGTGATGTTGTCTTTGATGCCTGTGATCTTTTGAAGCTTATGATCTTATAATGATGTCATGAAGGTTCCACATTCCAACTCCCTAAGGGATAGCCTTGCAGATACTGAGTCTGGTCATTTACCCTTGGATTACATTAAGAGTAAGAAGACAAAATCTACTCAAACTTTACTCAGCTTGAAAAGTGTTTGGAAACATTTGACAACAAAAATGTCTTTCCTAACCTCAGATAGTGACAGTGAAAACAACAAGGAGTCAGCGCCTGCACCATTTCAGATAAAAAAGCTTGACGTCCTCTGCAGCAAGTCTGTACGCTACCTTGTACTAGACTTTAATGGCGAAGGATGTTTCGGCAAAGTTGCCAAATGTCTTAACTTAAAAACATCTGAGATTACGGCCATCAAGATCCATAAAATGAGTGAAAATCACATGATTAAAAAAGAAGTGGAAATGCTGACAAAGATCAGGGCTCTTGACCCAGAGAAGAAGAACTTGGTGAGATTCATCGACAATTTCATGTTTCAAGACGCATCCTGCCTCGCCTTCGAGATGTTGGACAGGAGCCTTTGGGACTTACTGAACCAGAGACAGACAACACTATCTCTTCATGAAATCCGCCCGATCACACAACAGCTGCTTGTAGCCTTTGAAGCCTTGAAGATTATCGGCATTATCCATACAGACCTGAAACCTGACAACGTTATGCTTGTCAACCACCATGAGGAGCCCTTCAGGGTAAAATTAATAGACTTTGGTTTGGCACTTCCAGCATCCAAAGTAAAGGTTGGAATGACAGTCCAACCTTGTGCCTACAGAGCCCCAGAGGTGACACTGGGCCTCCCCATATCTGAAGCCATCGACATGTGGGCACTGGGATGTGTCATGGCATTCCTCTATTTTGGCGACAACCTCTTCCCTGGTCAATCAACATACCACATGATGAAAGCTGTTTGCCGTCTGCTCGGTCAGCCGAAAGACCACGTGCTGAGCACTGGGAGGAACACCTGGCAGTATTTCAGCAGGGAACAGGGCTCACCCAATCCCAGATGGAGACTAAATACACCAAGGGAGTACACAAAGGCAACTGGTGTCCAGCCCCGAAATCCAAGGTGGATTTTTAATGATGGTAGAAATTTGGATAAATCAGTAGAGTGCTACGCAGAAGTAGATGACTACACTGAGTATGAAGACCGGATGGCATTTTTACATTTCCTAAAAGGTTTGCTTGATACGGATGCTCAGACAAGATTCACGCCTGAGCGAGCCCAAAGACATTGTTTTGTTACAATGTTTCACCTGCACCATGAGGACATGGGCACCAACTCTTATGCCGAAGACGCCTTAGAGTTGATGACCGTCTCCCCCCGGGATGATTCAGAGGAATCGCATGATTTTCCCAGCAACTCAGAAACTGAGAGAGAGTCAACTGTCTCAAGCGATGGAGTCACGAGCACTTATAGCTCCAGTCATGAAGACACAGACCCTGCTGCATACCACTATATTCGTCAATGTGCAGCTTTAAGAGCTCATTTACATAGACAGCCATCTTGGACTTCAAGTGCTGAAGATTCTTACAGTGTCAGTTCCAGTTATGAAGAACAGGAGCCACAAGAACACTCTATGGAGCCAGACACCTCTTACCTTTCTGAGGGAGAGTACATTCCAATTTCTGGTGATGCCAACTTCTCTGATGGAGAGTATATTCCAGTTATCGATGATGAAGATGGTTCTGATAATGAGACAGTGGCCGTGAATATTAAACACTTTCACTGCAATGGAACCACTTCAACACATTTTGATGGACCTCCACCCCAGACTGGCATCAAGACAGAGTCACACACTGCAATACAGAAAGATTCACTTCCGGAAAGTTCCAGTGATGGATATTTACACACCGACATCTCCAGTGATGAAGATGCCGATGCTGATCGAGACTGGGACGAAGCTTTCTTCACTCCTGAGACCTTCGACAGATCTGCGGTCACATGAGACCTGGAATCAGACACTGCTGTAGCCCCGCTGATGTGTCTTATCAGCGGAGCTGTGTGGGGTTCCACCGGGTGCTCCGGTTTCCTCCCACATTCCTAATATATGCAGACTATGTCAATAGGCAACTCTAAATTTGTCCCTATGTATCAGCCATGTGATATACTGATCTTTTAAATAAAAACATGTGAAAATATGATTTGTTATTGTTATTGAGAATGTTGAAAAAAATAAGAATGCTTATACTATACTGTGTTTTAAAAACTGTACTGTGAGTGAGACTTGTTTTCTGCTCAAGGTCTGCAGCGAACAGAAGTAACGTTAAAATCATTGGTCACTTGAGTACAACACCCAAAGCCCTTCAGCAAGGTCCAGCATTATGAAAATAATGGCTCAAATCTGATGATAGTGCTCAAGTTCTATGACCAACTATCACGTGATTCTCAGATTCCCTATAAAGCTCAGCTGGGTCATATTTAGCAAATATTTGGGAGATGTTACGAGAAGGAACGTCATTTGGCCTCATATATTTAAAAATGCTATGCTATGCTATGCATCTAATGCCAAGACATCAACAGGCCTTTTTTTTACCCAATGCAAACTCATCATTTGGGAAATATTTATTGAATGGATACAACAATACAGTAATAGATTCTAAGATCATTTACTATCTAACAGGGATGTGCTAGCTTGTTTGTTCCAAAAATATTAAGGCTATGAAAACTGCTTTTTATGTACATCATATGTTAATTAACAAATATTTAGCCTTAGCTGTCCACTTCACTCACCTGTTCTTGTTGAACACTGTTATTAGTTTAAAAAAAATAATTGCTCATTTAATTTCAACTTGTCCATCTGATGGCCCCAAGCAACAACTCATATGTTTGTTATGGTTATGTAAGGGATACTGTAGAGATCAGCCTGAAGGGGTTGTATTCGCTTTAATGACCGGCTCGCTCTACATCATCCCGCTTATTACACAGCTACTTACCAAATAAATCAATAATTTGACACAAAATATTAATTTAAAAAGGATTGTATTGATTGTATTGCTTCTCCTAAAGAAAATAGTCTTTTCCATCTCTACGGTTGGAACACAGCGTCCCTAGCAATGTAACCTCTGTAGAGTACTTAGCGTTATGCATTATAAATCACATTAAACAGAAAATTTCCGTTGATGGTGAGTGAGACAAGGTGAATGGGACTTCAGTGGATTTTGTTCTTGTAAATGAAGAGGCTTCCTCTTTGATTCAGTTCACTATTGTTGCTCCCACTTTCGTCAGACAAAGTGGGAGCAACAATAGTGAACTGAAACATTTACACCTAATTTTTTTGTACAATTGAAAGGAAATTGTAAAATTGATCCAAAACAAAAATTGTACTTAAAATGTGCAATTCTTCGAAAAGAAAAATAAGTTTCAGGCTCAGGAATTGATTTCACTTTAAGCCCTGTTACCGACGAGATTATCCACTTCACCACCTGTGGTGGAAGAAGGATTCAGATCCTTTACTTGAGTAAAAGTACTAATACCACACTGTAAAAAATACTCAAGTAAACAAGTAAACGTCCTGCATTGAAAAGTGAATTGAAAAAGTGTTTAATGGGCTAATCATTTCAGCTGGACTTGTGAGTTATATACTGTTGGGTAGTTTAATTATAATAAAAAAATTGTACTTTATTAACTACATGTGTTTTGCACGGAAAAATCTTAATTTGTAAAGAAACTAGTAACTAAAGGTATAAGAGTAAAAAGTACAATATATCTCTCTGAGTACAAGTACCTCAAATTTGTACTTAAGTACAGTGTTGGAGTAAATGTACTTTCCACATTCCACCACTGTTCACCACCCACCCACGGTTATCAGATGAGCAAGTCAGTGATCTTGGCATTGTACAATATATTTACAGCACCAACATTTAAAATAAAAAAGGTCTGGACCTTGTGACAATGGTGAAATGGTGGGTACGACCATGGCTACTGCTATTACTGTAAACTAGAGGCCTGCTTGTCTGCTGTGAAAAACTGGATGTCCCATGACTTACATTCTGATAAAACTGAGATGCTGCATTGGCCCTGCTCGACAGAGACACTGGCTTTCGAATTCTCAAAGTTTGACAGCCAATAATCTTGGTGTTACATTTCATCTAGTCTGGTGCAACGGAAGTATATTGCCAGGATAAAGCCTGACAACACGCTGGATCGTGCAACAAAGCAGGTGTAACCCGTGGGTGTTTGCTCACCCCCTTTTTTTTATATCTCTGCGTCGTGTTCTGGCGACAGATGAGGCAGCAGACAGTGCTGGATTTTCTGCTTTACTCTGTGGTTCGAACAAACAGACAGGACATAACTTGTGTGGTCGCTACATCTGGTTAGATCCTCTCCGGTCATATCAGTAACGGCTCTGGCCTGAGCGTGCACGCATGTACCTCAGTCATCACGCTGATCACGTCCACACACATAGTCGCACTTGAAAAACACACAGGCATGAGGTAAAATCCCCAAAATAAAATATTTAATGGAAATAATAGTATATTTTGGTAAAATACATAGGACTGTCTTCATCACCTGTTACACAGGCCTGCTTGGTTCTTTCAGTGAATGAATGAATGAATGAATGATTTACAAAAAATACAGTATGTTTAATATACAACCTGAATGTCAGCAGTCTTAAAGTGCTCATATTATGCTCATTTTCAGGTTCATAATTGCATTTAGAGGTTATATCAGAATAGGTTTACATGGTTTAATTAAAAAAAAAAAAAAAAAACACACAACATATTTTTGTTGTACTGCACATTGCTGCAGCTCCTCTTTTCACCCTGTGTGTTGAGCTCTCTGTTTTAGCTACAGAGTGAGACATCTCACTTCTGTTCCATCTTTGTTGGGAGTCGCACATGCTCAGTAGCTAGGTAAGGACTACTAGCCAGTCAGAAGCAGAGTATGAGGGCGTGTCCTGACAGTAGCTAGGTAAGGACTACTAGCCAGTCAGAAGCAGAGTATGAGGGCGTGCTCTGACAGTAGGTAGGTAAGGACTACTAGCCAGTCAGAAGCAGAGTATGAGGGCGGGCCCTGACAGTACCTAGGTAAGGACTACTAGCCAGTCAGAAGCAGAGTATGAGGGCGTGCCCTGACAGTACCTAGGTAAGGACTACTAGCCAGTCAGAAGCAGAGTATGAGGGCGGGCCCTGACAGTACCTAGGTAAGGACTACTAGCCAGTCAGAAGCAGAGTATGAGGGCGTGCCATGCTAGCAGCTAGGCGAGCATTATAACATGTGTTACAAAGTGTTTGTCTCTGAAGTAAAGGCTGGACTACAATAGAGCTGTTTGGAGCAGTTTGTGAACAGTGTTTTCTGTTGGAGATGGTAAGTCCCTTTGGGGTGGACTTTGGGCTTTTTCACTTTGTAAACCTATAACGTGCACAAAAATATATATAACACAATAAAGGAAAGGGAAAAAGCCAAAAAGCATAATATGAGCACTTTAACAACAGTTAACTTATCTATTATATCAGGGGTGGCCAACCAGTTCAGCATAAAGAGCCAAGAAAAACGCACCATAGCAAAGAGCCACACAACACATGCACGTCCACACAACAGCAGCAGTGACTTCCAGATCTAATGACAGTCATAATACATAGCAGTTTTGATAGTTTTTTTCTTACCTAGACTGACTCAGTGGGAAACCTGACAGTCTTTGTTATCCACAATCCTTTTCATGGCTGGCTTGTACTCGGTTATGGCAACTCGAAGCGACTCTTTTAGTCTGAGTGTCCTTATTAACAGAACAATGTTTTGACTTCACTTGTTTCAGTGTAGAATACACAGATTCATAGACATAGGTTAATGCAAACATTACTTCATTACCTTCTCTCAACACAGATTTCAGTCTGTCATCCTCAGAAAGTCTAGTCATCATATGTCTAAAGGGCTTTCAAACTATCTGATTGAGCAGTGAAAGGGTCAATGAGGAAGGTGATCTGTGGTCATTTTTTTTCTTTTTCTCAGGTTGCACAATCTGTCTTCAAATCTCTGCTGCATTGTTTTTTTATGTTACAATTACTGGCAACGTTATTGGCAATAATTGGCAGTATTGGCAGATGCATTCAAATGTGTTTTGACTCATCTGAAATATGTTTCACAAACACAGCCCCCAGCCACACAGTAAGAGCCTCACAGGAGCAGGCAAAAAGCCGCATGCGGCTCAAGAGCACCACAAAGATTACATGTTTAATTAGTAATACTTCTTCCAAACTGTCAAACCTCAACTTTTATTCTCCACTCAAAACAATACAGGACAGTGTATACCACACAATGGATACATATTTATCATATGACAGTGTAATAATGTGCATACTTTTTTACTTGATATATGTGTATATAAGTGCTGTCAGTTAAACGCGTTAGTAACAGCATTAACGCAAACCCATTTTAACAGCGTCAATTTTTTTATTGCGAGATTAACGTTCTTTTTGGCATAGCAAAAAAATTTTTGTAGTTTTTTTCACATGCTGTTGCAACAACTAGTAAGGTTAGAAAAACTACAACACCACACCGGATCTAGTTAGACCGGAAACAAAACACACTTGTTTGGGCTTGCGAGATGGCCAAAGAGTAGTACATATCTGCAAACTAGTCGCTTTTTCGGCGAAAATCGCCATTTTGAATGGGAAAATGTCATCCACGTGAATCGTGTAGATCCAAAGAGTTTTTATTTTGGGGGCGGGGGTGGTCCGAGACCCAGTGCTAATACGGCACCGGTGCCTTAACAACGGTTATCTACCGGACCGAATAGCAACACGGATTTCGGTGCCACTGAAATGCCTGCGCTTCTCTCTGATGACTGTAGCTGCTGAAAAACAGACTCAGCCTTGCCTCGCCAGCCTCGTGGTGCATTCAAAGTTGTTGTAAAATACCCTTTTCTTATCCAGTGGTTGTTTTCGCCGTTTTGTGCTCTTTTTTTTTAGATCAACTTTTTATTGTTTTATATTTTTGAACATACAGAACAGACAAATAGAATTGAACAAGGTGCTCCTTTTTTAAATATATATATATATATATATATAAATCTTTCGGTTCAGGCACCGTTTTAAAAGTATCGTATCATGTTGATAAGAGCATTAAAATGAGAAAAAATAATGGGACAAAAAGAAGTTGCATAATAAACTGGGCCTACAATAACGTGTAGGGGGACCTAAAGCCTTTATACATCATTTTTGTATAGAATGTTAAGCTACTAATAATTGTATGCATGATTTTATAAATCATGTTTTAATGCAGTTTTTGATCACTTTAGTTAGATAGGATTTCTTTTCATTTGCGCATTGCGTAAGCATAGTCTATATCATGGGTTTCTGTACAACTGGATATTTTGGCCTGATGAGGAAAGGTCAGGAAAAACAGTACGATCCATCTACGAAATTCAGCTATTTATTTTCACGGAAGGCGAGATTTTTCTTCTTCTTAACCATTCCCAGATTGGAGTACATATGGCAGATTTAGGGATAAGGGTGACACTTTCCGTGTACAAAATGCACAGAAAGTCCTTGCTCGTGGAGGGGCTGAGTGTGAACCACCCCCATCTCTCCTTTCTTTTACGGCAGCATCCAGGCTCTTCAGATCAAGTTCCCTGCTCCTGAGCAGCTGTCTCTCTTTTGTTCAGGTGGATTGTTTTTCAGGGGCTGTGATATGAGAGGGACTGGGTTCCTCCTCTCAGGTCCTGATGGACTTTGCAGGTTGGGAAATCAGAGGGAGAGAATGGCTGGTGGGAGACAGGGAGAGGAAAGGAAAGGAGAGTGGTCACTGATGCTGCAACTGGGAATCTTATCAAGTTTTCCGGAAGGTTTAATGGACATGTCTGCCTTTCTTGTGTTTCCTCTCCTCCAGTTTTCTCATTTAATACCTTTGGTTTCCCTGATGACCCAATTCATTACTTTAAAGCCAGCTCTCTGTTAAGCTGGTTTTCTCTGTCACTCTTTCTCATTCTTTGTTTCACCTCAAGATGCGTTCAGATCGCCTAGTAGTTCCTTGCTAAATGAACCACACAGGGTATTTAGTAAGATTTTAAAATCAGCTGTCCTAATACTACCTATTTGATGTGTATGAGCCCATGCTCCTAGGGTACTTTTAG
Source organism: Sander lucioperca (assembly GCF_008315115.2). Lineage (NCBI taxonomy): Eukaryota > Metazoa > Chordata > Actinopteri > Perciformes > Percidae > Sander > Sander lucioperca. The sequence continues at coordinate 29,183,950 of NC_050179.1, read as the reverse complement.
CAATGACTAGGTCATTAAAATATTTTACTGAAGCGTTTTATAAAACCCTAATAGGCTATAGGTTATTGTTTTATGCAAAAGTAGTAGTGAGAGGGCTGCAGGAGACATGTCTCTAGTAATTATTATACAATACTGGCGTCTTTTCTACAGAAAGTCGCCAGATTTGTTGCTAGTCGCTTTTGTGAAAAAAAGGGGGTCTGAAAAGTCACTAAATCTAGCGACAAAGGCTAAGTTGCCAACACTGTTTGCTGCTTCCTGTTTGGTGCTGGAGGAAGCGCACCCATTGGTTGTTGACAATGTTCACATGATTTAACTTCGCTCCCAAGACTTAAAACTTACGATTTTATTTTTAGAGGTGTCTCAAGAAATATGGTATGTCCCTTAACATTCTACAGAACTTTTACCGCTGTACAATTGAGAGCATATTGACAGGCAATATTGTAGTGTGGTTTGGCAGGGCTACGTCACATGACCTTAATCTTCTGACAAAAGTAGTCAAAACTGCATCTAAAATCATGGGGGTTCCCCTTGAACCGCTCCAACACATTTACTGGAAACGCAGCACTAAGAAGGCACGTGTTATGGTGTTATGCTGGATTCTAGTCATCCTGCACACAATCTCTTCTCCCACCTTCCATCAGGGAGACGTTTGCAGACCATCCCAATGCGCACAACACGTTTTAGGGATAGTTTTTACCCCCAGGTAATAAGGTTATTGAATGATAGCACAACAGGAAGGAGGGCTGAGGTCTGAACTTAGTCACTATGTCTATTGTGCTTGGATATTTATAGATGTTTTTAAATGCTATTTATGTTTTTTATAATTGTGATTATTGACTGGTGCTGAGAGAGTGCCAAGTCACATTGTATTTTATTGCTGTGGTACTTCGTAGTAATATGCATATGACAATGAACTGAACTGAACTTAACAGAACTGAGATAATATAACACATTTGATTTTGTCTGAACGTCCAGAGGGGAAAAAGACTGACTGGGACTGAGTTTGATGACCACCTTACACCAGACGATTAAGACGACGGGAGCGCCCCGACTCTAGCAAGACTCTCAGGATTTCATTCCGATATTGGAAATTAGTCTGGGACAGTGGAATCGCTTGAAAAGTGGTTTGGTGTAAGGTCGGCATAAGTGGTTTGTTCAAGCAGCAATTACGACCTATATTTTCATTTCTAGTGGCAGTGCCCTCTAGTGGCTGTAGTCATTATGACGGGAGCAAAGCAGGAAGTAAGGTGACTAAGAATTAGGTTGAGAGGGTCAAACAAACACAGGACTTTTACCCAGGAGACTGGGGTTTGAGCCTGTTTGAATGAAGAAAATTAAACAGACTTTTTTTTAACTTAACAAACGTCATGTTTAGCGTCACGTGTAACCTTCAGGAAGTGAAGTAACGTCTGATTTGATCCCAAACCACCATCTTTTTCTAAACTTAACTAAGTATTTTGTGCCTAACAAACAAACTACAACCATTTCACAACATTAAAGACGTGTTTAAAATTGCAACCTTTACGTGTTAAAATTGCAACCTTTACGTGTTAAAATTGTTAGGTTCTCTGGTTTAGATACTGTTGTTGGGTTGTACTTCCTGCCACCACTAAGGGCTCTAATTCATGAGACCCTCCTGTGGGTCGTATTAGAGGATAGAAACAAATGTTAATGACAACCCATATTGTTGTACTGGATGGTTTGGAAGACTGGTTGTGTTATTGCCTCCTGACTTTTCCTAAATACCTATTTTGCACATGCCTATAGTGTCATAATATAGTCATAAAACCAAATAGATGTTTTAGGTTTTTCACAGAAACACTCCCCTTCATCCGCCAGGAGCAGCCTCTCCTCAGCAGCAGAATTGACGCATTTGCATGATGACCACACAGTGCATTAACACTCTAAATGGAACATTTTCACTTACCTGCACTCATAATCACTTATAAACACACACAGGTATGAAGGTAGGTGTGCTGACTGCTGAACCGAAAGACGCACTGCGCACGGGAGAGATGGAGAGACAAACATAAATGCTGAGTGGACTTATTGTAGTTCTTTCATTAGCCAAAATGTGATAATGTAATCATTTACACAGTGATTGTATTTACCATGATTAGCTTACAACGCTAGTATTCGGGGCACAGGGAAAGTAAAAACAAATCGCTATTTTGTACCACTAAAAAGGCTCAAAATATCACCAAACTTCAACGGTAGCATAATGAGGGTCCCTAAATGTTAAGCGAAGCATTGAGAACTTTGTAAGTGTACAGACAGTTTATTGAAAAGATAGATTATAAAGACACTCGTGTTCATGTTTACATGTGGCCGCCGTCTTGAAAACCAGTCATGACTTACAGCTGGCGATGCAAACTAAAATCAAAAGCAATTTGCTCAATATATCTGAAATAATCACACTCTGCATAACTTGTCTAGTGTACTTACTCAGTGGATAACTGTCCATCTGGTCCCTCCGGTCTGGGTCGCCGTCTCCAATTTATTTTCGGGACATGGAAAAAAGTTTCAAGTCCAGCTCTGTTTATCAGAGAGGGGAAATCTTCAGAGGCTCAAAATATCACCAAACTTCAACGGTAGCATAATGAGGGTTCCTAAATGTTAACCGAAGCATTGAGAACATTGTAAGTGTACAGACAGTTTATTAATAACCCCTTGGTTCGTTTTGCGCGGAATTGTCCTTTAAATAATTTTCCTATGTCCATGCAACACTTCTAATGCTTTTTTTATCATGTGGTGTTGTAGTTCTTTCTCTTGCTAGTCCAAATATAATTTCGCTGTAGTATAACTATAAATGAGACCAACATGCAACTTATATTGTAGCCAATCAGCTTTCGTGTTATTGGCGCGAGTCTCTTTCAGATTGTACCACAGATATAAAACAGATTTTATTCTTCAGCTATGGGGAATGCAGGTTCTGCGATACTTGGCTTGAGAAAACAGAATTTAGGGCTCAGTTGATTTTGTGATAAAGGTCTTACATTTCATTCATAATGGTCTTAAAAAGGTCTGAAAAAAGTCTTCAATTTGACTTGGTGAACCCTGCAGAAACTCTGAACTCAGAACAGCATCACATAGAACCAAATAGATGTTTTTCATGAAAAATATTGCTTACAGAAACCCCAGAGGCTTTGTCTTGACTGTTGACTAACAGCTCTTGTTGGCTTTAAATTTCTGGAACACTGGAATAAAGAGACATTTAGACTAGCCTACAAATGCAATAAAACGTAGACTACTACAGGAATAAATGCATTCAAAAAGTTTATTTAGGAACCATTTTATAAATGCTGGGGTTAAAATCATTTTTGATGGTGGTAACTGGAACGGTTTGAATGACTCAATACCATATTAGCTCTACCAGGGACTACTTTGCTTTTACCCTAATAGAGGTTACAACAAGATTTGTATGGCTTCTGTATGCTCATATACTTGGGAAAAGAACATACAGAACCCTTGTTGTGTCTTTCAACCCCCCTTTTTTCTCCTTAAGTGGAAGGTTGGGAAAATAATCGTATTCCCCACTGTTTGACATAATCATTTATATTGTGTATAAGCTTGTTTTCTATGGCTGCACCATTCCATCAGATGGAGGTATTCTAGATGTATGCATATGCATATTTGTAATAGACATTTGCCTCATAATTCAGCCTAACATTGGGATCTTTGGAAACTCCACTAGAATTTAATATACATTTCTTTTGATCTGAACAAAGATTGACTAGCACAATTCTTTTTACTGAGTGGCCCACCAATAGGACACTGAGGTTCATGCTGGGGTTGTGAGACTGACCCATACATGACCCTCTTTGCTCCAGTCTTTAGTTATACTTTGTTTATATTGAGTTATGTCTTTCGCTGTATCCTGTTACTATTCTGGAACAGTGCAGTTTGTCCACAGAGATCAGTTTCATCTTACTCCTTGAGACGGATACAGTGATTGTGTGTGTCTGTGTGGGGGGTGAAGGTACAGGTAGTGGGCGGTGGGTATGGTTTATATTATCTCTACCGGAGGAAGTGGATCTCTGGGTTGGATCCCAGGATGCATAAAGCTGTCAGAATCCAATTGATGGTGATGAACAATCGTAGGTGATGAGTGAGTGCAAGGATGTGTCCCACCATCACCGCTATCTGCCCACATACAGCAGCAGAGGGGGGGCGGCAGGGGCTCAGGGATATTATTAAGGATTGATGGGGAACAAATGCTCGGTCAGACAGGTTATGTAGGATGTTAAAAAGGTTATGTAGTGGTCAAACACCGTCTAATGATTTGACAGGCTTAAGAATTTGAGACATACATTTGAAAATACACCATTTAGAGCGTGTTTTAGTATTGTAATTACATGAAGAAATGATTTTTGTCCTGATAGCAATGTGCCACATTCGTCAAATACGTGGCCATACGCTTCAAACTATAACGCTCCAATACCCCTGTAGTGGCAGTTTTGCATGTTCAGGGTGGCACAACACATTGCAAAACTGCTGCTTTGTTTGTCGTTTTGTTCGGTATAGGCAACAAAACTACTTGGTTAGGTTTAGGAAAAGATTGTGGTTTGGGTTAAGTACGTTTGTTACATAACAGACTTACAACATAGTACGTAACATACTTTATATTAGGACATTTGAGCTCTATTAATTAAAGCTCAGATTTTTCCTTCCTCATAAAATATTTCCAAAGCAATATTATCAGTATTTTGAACCTTAAGCGCTCACATTCATGTTTACTTGTCTTCTTCCCTGTCTTTGTAGGCACTCATCGGGTTTCTTGGTGCATTACCAGACAAAAGATCCACACACTCTATTCAGCCTGTTTTCATGAACCATACGTTCGAAAAGAAATGAAAAGATAAGCACTGTAACACGTTTTTTTTGCTGTGTGCACCACATCGAGTGCTGCTGAATAAGAACCCGGCTGGCCGCATAGGGAGGTGGTCGAGGGGGGATGGGTGGGTGTTAACATACAGGACTTTGAAGTCAGGGAGCAGAGTTCACTTCCCTGGGAAACAATAGACTTTCACCCAGGAAATGAGTGTTTCTTGGGAGTGTTTTAATCCAAACCACGATCTTCTTCCAAAACTTAACTAATCCTTTCCGTGCCTAAACTTAACCTTTGTCACTGCGTAACACTTACTTTTTCTTGCCTAAACTTACCTGTAATCTCCGCCGAAACGACCGGCAGCTCAAGCAACCCCCAACTACTGCTGATCTGACAGAGCACTATGCGGAGTACCATACGGAGCACCATAGCCGGCGTTGCAGAGCTCTGTAGCGGCACACATCTACAAACTGCTGCTAAAATGACCGAGCTGTGACGGATTTCTGTAGCCGGCGCCATGAAGCTCTGTAGCGGCTTAAACAGCTAGCAACTGCCGCTCTGTGTCACGGAGCTCTGTAGCCCAGGTCATGTGACGAGCCGGGGGTCTCCTTGTTTTCGTATGATATACAATTTAGTGTGCACACGTTTTCGTACAATATCATACGAACGCGTTCTTGAGAATGCATTGCTCTACTCATAGCTGCAGCCATTTTACTTTAATTGAGCAACTTTTGTTTCGATCTAACAGAGATCTTCGTCAGGTATTATCAAACTACCATCACAAAGCAGAACAAGATATATATAGACAGGGTGCCTGGGTAGCTCACCTGGTAGAGAGTGTGCTCATATACAGAGGCTCAGTCCACGCCACAGCGGCTGTAGATTTGGTTCCATGCATGTCATTCCCTCTCTCTCTCTCCCCTTTCATGTCCAAGCTAAAATGCCAAAAAACATACATATATAGACACAAACACATTGATTACTCAGGTGGTTTTGATCTGCATGATTGAGGGCCAATCTACTTTCAAACTGGACCAATCAGAGCAGAGCTGGACAACACTGTCTGATACTCCCAAATGCCTTCATAGAAAGGGCGAAATCGGATTCAAACATCAAGATCAATATTTTACAGGTACATATTAAATTCAAAAGCAGCAAAATATCAATCAAAGTTATAGCGTCAATCACAGAAGAGACAGTTATCATAGTACTGTAGAGAAAAAAAAACTTTGAAAAAAAGAAAACAGTAATATATTAATTGCCCAAGAGAATTTAATTTAAATTCTGTATGTTTGACAGAGAGTAGGGCTCAGCTCCAACGTACATGTGCGAGCAGTGCTGTGGTGCTGACGGAGCGAGACTACGTCGCCTCTGCGGCTTGTCCAAGTCACAGTGAGTCAGGCCAATTCCGATTAAGCGGACGAAAATCTTGTTACACTTAAAGCGTAACTCTCGCCAAAATGCAACCTAGGGTCTTTTTGTGAATGTACCCGAGTCAAACTTTCGTTTAAAAGCATATTTAGGACGGAATCGCCACTTTTAAGATTTACTGTATTTTCGTTTTTCGGTCAAAAGGCCTTTTGAATGGGAGTGCTAGGGGCACTTTTATGCTAGCCTCAAAATATCTATTTTTAAAACACTAAGAAGGCTCGACAACATGAAACTTAAAAGTGGCGATTCCGTCCTAAATATGCTTTTAAACGAAAGTTTGACTCGGGTACATTCACAAAAAGGGTATATTTTGGCGAGAGTTACGCTTTAGCTCCACGTAAACAACGTTCGCTGCGATACTATGTAATGGCGAGCCGAAAGCGTTCGCGGTGTGTTATGCCAGGATCAGACTACACAATCACCAGTCACTATGACAGACCAGACAGACATAGTGCCATACATTCTCGCTGTGTTTTGGAAGGCAGAGTGACAACACTACAAGTATAACACTGACCAGCCCCCCCGACCGATTATCGCGTGCTGTTGTGAAGCTCACACGCAAGTTCATAGGGTCGATGCAAGTTCATAGGTTGACGCTTTGGAGGAGCAGCAGCCTCTCAAAAACTCACGAAAATCTTTTAAACTGACCTTTGTCAATCTGAAATAAAGACTGTATGGCCTATTTCTCGCTTAAAATGTTTTCAGAAACACGTTTCGTGAACTATTTTCATAAAATAAGAGATTGGTTTTCAAAACAAGCTGCCGTTATGGTCTGTTTTGTAATCCGGGAGCCTCACGTGTAGCATTCGTCCAATCAGGTGCAGCCATTGCGGTTGTAGGACGGTGTAGCCTGTTTTCTTTTCTTGTTAGTGGTCAAAGTGAAGAGAAACAAATAACCGCTAGTGGCTAGCCCACTAGCGTGCATCGCTGGGAAACGGGGCGATCCCTGCTGTGAAAACCATGCCTATATGGGCACTGTGAGGCAGAGAGCGCTCTCTCTTCCTATTGGTCAAAGTCAAGGAACAAGTCGTAGAACATGTCACACTAGGCGGTAAAAGACAAAAAATTTGGCCATGCTACACTTTCTGCGTCGTGGTCGTGAAGCGTCCCAGATGTTAGATTGCTGATCTTTGATGATGTCACACTACAAGAGGTAAAGACACGTTTGTCGGTCCCGACCCTCATTATCGGGCACGACTTGGAACGTTTGTCTGCGACATGTCTGTCGGGTCAAAATCGGACTGAATTTGTGTCGCCTGATCCTGGCATTAGACTGACAGACTGGAGGTTGTAGGGACAGGTTTGGTAGAGAGAGAGGTAGGGATGGGTTTTATTTTGTCTGGTGTGTAAAATGTTCTAAATAAGCAACAACATGTTCTCAGTAAATAGAAGAAATTATAAATTGATAATAATAATACAATAGAATTTCCCCTTGCAGGATTATTATACTTTATAATAATGTGATTGGTTTAAAGAAATGCCAATAAACCAGAGCATATTTTTCTCCCATCCCAGAATGCTGTGTGGACTAGCCAGACCTTCCTCCGCAGCGCTGTGGAGGAAGGTCTGGCTATGCTAGACTAGAAAATGTGTGACTATGATCAAGAAATGAATCAACAGCTCAGAAATGAAATGTTCTACAGCAGAGATCTTCAACAGGGGGTCCGGGACCCCTAGGGGGTCAGAGTCACTGCAAGGGGGCCACCAAATTGTCAATTTTTGAAAGTTTTTTTTCAAAAAAATGAAAATGTCTAAACATAATTCCAACATATTATTAGCAAATATAAATCCCCACTGATGATAGGCTTGCTGGCCTATAGGTAAGGTAGTCACTAAGCTAGCCATCCAAAGATAGAGTTAATCCTGAGGATTCACTGTGCCACATGTATGTGTAACATTAAAAGATGATTTATAAAATCATGCCAACAATTATTATTTTAATAGCTTAGTATATGTACTATAAAAGGTATGTATAAAGGCTTGAGGCCATCGTACACATTATTGTAGGCCCACTTTAATATGCAACTTCATTTTATAAAATATATGTAGTAGGGGGTCCCTGCTCCGTCTCTCTTTCAGTTAGAGGGGTCCTTGGCTCAAAAAACGACCTCTGCTCTTCAGTATATATACATAAGAAACTCCACTCAGATCCAAGTGATGATTTTAAGAAGGGTGGAGACATTACTCAAAAATAACTTGTTTTAATGAAAGTAGATCATCCAATCATACCAGCTATATATACATCAGCCCAAAATACATGATTTTAATATTTTAAAAACTATTGACGTTTCTGTGGATAATATGTTACTGGTTATGCTTGATGTGGGATCACTTTATACCATAGAAAGAACAAATAAAAGGATTTTAATGCTAGTGACATTTCAAGCCTACAGATCTCCTCCAGACTTTATACAAACATACTACTTGACTACTAATAGACTGTATATTAAGATGGACAATGTGATTTCACTTCCTCTCACCAGGGGAGGACTGGGACAAAAATTCAGCCCTGGCACTGTAGCCACACCAGTCCACATTACCACGCCCATGCAGCCACACCCACGGACACGTGCATTCACTAATTACATTTGTGTACAGATGGTGAAATAATATAAGCAGTACCTTATGTAACAGATTTTTAAAACATTTAATTGAAGTAACTGGCAAATAATGCTTACTACTTTTTAAAGAGCACACGTTTATAACAAATTTACACATACTGCCTATTTATGCTGTTTGTATGCTGTTACTGCCATTCTCTACAGTATGTTGGTCTTTGATGTCACTGTCTGTCTGTTCGATTGTCCGTGTTTCTCTCTGTTGACACTGTACATATTGTCTGTCTGGTTCTCTATCTTTTCATATGTTTAAACTCTAACTCTGCAATTGAAATATGTTTTTATTGCTGTCTGTGATTATACTTTGGGGGAAAACCTGCATTCTGATGCATTTTTAGGCACCAATTTATGGTAAAAACATCTATATTTATGGCAAGGAAATCACAAAATTCTGGTGGCAGGTAACAATTCAAAATACAAAATATAATGGAATATTATTATATTCAGTAGTCCAGTAAGGGCTTTCACATCTGGGACATGGGCCGGATATAACAACACTTGACCCCAAAGTCCAGTTGTTTAATTAGCATGAACAGGGCTTTATGGTCTTTTTTTCCCCAAGGAGCACGTTTTGCTCCCAAGTTGAAAAATGTAGGATTGACTTACATAGTCTACTGCTTTTACTGCTAAATTGTACAATAACACAATCATGTTATGGATACAAAACGTTGTAATGTGTAATGTTTTCTATTGATAAAAAATTACCAGTGATGTTGAATATAGCCTACAGTGTAATGGACCACCACAGTTCATGCATACATGTGAACCGCGGATTAATTGCAGAATTTAACCTACATAGTGTAAAACTACTACATGAATGGGGCACAGCAGAAAGACGGAGCATAACGACGCTGCTTGTTCAGGGTTTTCATGTGTTCTCCTATATGCCTACACTTCACATCAGGCGTTAAAACCAACTGTACCAAAACACCGAATTAGATTACTGTTTAACGCGACAACGAGACGTTTTTAACCGATAATGAAACTGTCTCAATGTAATACTGATGCCGTCAGACGGCCGCGCGGACAGACAGCAGGCACCCATCAGCAGCAGCTTCTCGCTGCTGCAGCCAGTCCCCCAGAGCAGCATGATCACCAGGAGGGTCCGGTACAGCCTGAACCCTGCAAACAGAGATCCCGTTTGAAGGTGACGTGCTTGATTTTGACTGAACGTCCCAATTTCGGTAACCTCTGATTGGGTGGGTCGGCCCATCTCTGGACCAGGCCGGCCGTTGCCGACTGGCCAAATGCTTAATATTTATTATTATTATTATTATTATTATTATTATTATTATTATAACCATAGTGAAATCGTGCAAGCGATAAAAACCCGTCCTATGCGCGGCCTCAAAGACAATTTATTTATATATTTAAAAAAAATAAAATCTGACCGGCCCACATTAAAAAAAATGGTCCAGCCCCTCTGCCATTTGCCAGAATTGCCAGATGGCCAATCCGCCCCTGCCTCCCACTGTACAAAATATCCCGGATACAGGCGCTGCCATTTTGTAATTTTGGAGTTTGAACTAAGATCTCTGATAGATTAAAACATTGCTCTTATGAAGAAAAGGTTTCATATTGTAAAAAGTGAGATGTCCATGTCTTTTGTGATTATAAAGCAGGTTGAGGCAGAGATGCTCACAAGTCTCTGAGCTAGAGTCCAAGTCTCAAGTCTCTGAGCTAGAGTCCAAGTCTCAAGTGTCTGAACTAGAGTCCAAGTCAAGTCTCAAGTCTCTGAGCTAGAGTCCAAGTCTCAAGTCTCTGAGCTAGAGTCCAAGTCAAGTCTCTGAGCTAGAGTCCAAGTCAAGTCTCTGAGCTAGAGTCCAAGTCTCAAGTGTCTGAGCTAGAGTCCAAGTCAAGTCTCAAGTCTCTGAGCTAGAGTCCAAGTCTCAAGTCTCTGAGCTAGAGTCCAAGTCAAGTCTCAAGTCTCTGAGCTAGAGTCCAAGTCAAGTCTCTGAGCTAGAGTCCAAGTCAAGTCTCTGAGCTAGAGTCCAAGTCTCAAGTCTCTGAGCTAGAGTCCAAGTCAAGTCTTAAGTTGGAGACCTTTGGCAACACCGACACTGATGCCAATGTTTTGCCACCTGATTGGGTCTTATCAGTCACGACTTCTCGTTCTCTGAGACTAAGCTACTAACGTTACCATGGCAACTACCAGCAACGGGCAGAGTATACATGCTTCCTCCCATTTAACCCGGCATGCGCAAGCCCAGTATACAATATATATATATATATATATATATATATATATATATATATATATATATTTTGATGAGATGAGTAGTTTGGGCATGTTAGTTCAAGCTAAAAATCCTTGTGGGCGTGGGGATCAAAACTCTGCTTAAAAACCAAAGCGTAGCAATGTAAATGTAGCCTAAGAACATGGGAAAGATGCGAGTGAGAAGAATGTGGAGGCATTTAAGGAGATTAGAATCTATCACTTACCTGTTCTGTCTGTGCTTTGTTATTGCCATCACTCAGCGTTCAATGTCCTGAAGAAAATTTTTACTTTATCAATAGAATTTTTGTAACAGACCTGAGCCCAAAAATGGCAAAATCAAGTGAAGGAAAGAAACAAGTGAAGGAGAATGAACATCCGGAATTGTCCTCTGACTTAGTCATGATCCGATCATCATTCTTTACCCTCAACTAAAAAAGTCCAAAGCTCTCCTATCACTCACTCACGTCACTGCAATGATGTTTATCTGGGAGTTCTGGGAGGCATCAAGGTACTTGTGGCTTGTTTACTTCACTTTGAGCCTCTTTTCCATCTTTAATGGCTCAGGGCTGATTACAACCACATGCCCTCTGACTGCCAAATGCTTCAAAACACCCTTTGTTGTGTCTTGTTGCACCTATTATCCATCCACACAGCCAGCCGTTGACGGAAGTCTGCTTTCCTTTGTCATGCTCTCAGCAGAGGTCAGAGATGTGCAGAGAGCGTATGGGCTGAGCATGTATGGGCAGGTGGTTGGAAGAAAAGGAACATTTGGTGAATGAAGCCACACCCCACCCCACCCCAACCTCCGACATCCCCCCCCACCCCCCAGTCCTTCCTCCTCTGCAGGGCTTCATTTAAACCCTTGAGGGTACAAGTCTCTCTCTATGACCCCTTTAAATCCAGCTTCCTGTTCCTGCACTTGAGTTTTTTTCTGTAGGATAGTGGACACACACACACACACACACACACACACACACACTGCAGCACCAGAGCAGCACTTGATCTTCTAATTTTTTTTTCTGATAGCTGCCAGATGATGAAGCCAGGCAGGGGGCCCCTGGTCTGACTGACTGACTGATAGACTGATAGACCTCAGTTCTCTAAGCCACATTACTTTGGTGGGGACAGGAAGTAAATCGGTCTGCCAGAATATCATGGGGGTTGGGGGGGGGGGGTAATTTCATGATTTCCTGTCAAGAAAACTGCACTTCCTTTGTCATGGGAGCTGCAGTATCCCTGGCCAATCATCTTCAGTCCAGTGTCTGATGGTACTTTGAAGTGTTGTTGTAAGTTAGAGGAAAGGCAGAAGCTGAGGGTCAGAGAAAGGTTAAGTATTTTGTCTGAAATGTTAATGAATGGTCAAACAAGCCGTGAAATTAGGGACACCTTTACAAAACCTGGGCTGCTAATTCTTTTGTTGGAAGCAAAATCAGTGATGTCTTTCTGTAAACTGTTTAGTATTGAATTCTGGAGACAGTTGTTCTTTATTTCTGTGTCCAGGATTTTTTTAGGCGGCTTGAAATCATGGTTTGATGATGCACTGGAGTCACCCCTCCCCTACTTTATATAAACTACGGTAATTCTAACATTAGTGCATAGATTCAGTGTCAGTTTACCCCGTTTGAGTAGCGCGACTTCACTAAGTTTCACAAGCTCTTTCAGAATACACGAATAAACAATTCTGTTTAATGCCACAATCATATAAACAAAAACAGAATAGCCGTCACTCACATACCTTTCAGTCTTTCAGGGTGTGTGCTTTTTGCTTTCTGTCGCTGTGAAGCGGCACTCTTCTTCAGCTTACCTGGATTTTCCACCGGGCACATCTGTGCTACGGTCCAGCTGTGCTGCGGTTTTGCTCCGTCCACTGCCCCGCGCCATACCACACCAGAAGCGGAGAGTCTTGCTGCCCGATTTGCAGATTTTATCGTCTCTATACAAGTACTTTACAGAACAATCATGCGTTTATTAAGCTAGTATCTAGTATCTAGCTTTTCTGGTGTATTATTGTGTTTTTCTACCGCCAAGATGAATCTCTCATTGTCTGTGGTGTTGTAGACATATATGATATTGTGGGGGGGCTTTTGGTACGTTAACTAGATGCTCTCGCCGTTTCACTTCCTGCCCGGCTGTCTGAACGCCCCGCGGCTCGCGTGAAAATAGACCTGGTTGAAGGCAGCGTTTCAGTTTGTTGAAGAATGTGTCGATGATTTCAATTTTAGTCATCTAGTGGCTGGCTAGCTAGCTAGCTAACGCTTGCTACACTGAATGAGTCTCACAAAGTTGTCCCTCATCTGGCGATCGCAACCGTGCTCCCCTCCGCCCTGCTCTCTGAGCTTCACAGTCTACCTCAGATTAGTTTGGCACCAAATGTATCACAGGAAGTGATGCAAAAGTCAGGGTGCGCCGATGCCGATTCGCCACAGAGAGCACATACAGTATGTAATGTTGCAGTGGCCGATTCCAGAGGTTTTAATCAATGAGTTATGGTTGTTGTACTAGAAAATACTCAAGTAAAAAAAATAATAAAGAGTAAATGTTTTTAAATTACAAGTTTGCAGCTGTTGCTGTTTTTATGAATATCAATCTACACATTTGTGATTTTTTTTTTGTCACTTCAACTTTTAACATTCAAGTTCAGATTTATTTCTACAAGCTCCCGTGTGTAAAAGCTCTCATGTGTGTAAAATATTTTATACAAGAGAAAATTTCAACGTACAAGTTCACATTTTGTTCTACAAGTTCTCACATCACATTCTTCAAGCTCATGTTGCCCTATATTACAGTACATATACCACTTAAAAATATATGTAGTGAGTATCTCTTACTGCTCATAAACACAGTGTTCAAAGGTTTGCGCCTCCTCCCCGGCTCAACAGCCAGAGAGAGAGAGAGAGAGAGAGAGAGAGAGAGAGAGAGAGAGAGAGAGAGAGAGAGAGAGAGAGAGAGAGAGAGAGAGCAGCTGGGGTTGAACGAGTTAGAGAGTGAATATAGAGAGGGAGCGCCGAACAAAGCAGTGAATCAGAGGAATAAAACGTTACTTTCTGATTGTTTCGCGGCGGTTATGTTCTCAAGCACACATGGACACTCACACAGGGTTTTTCCTTTGTAGAGGAATTTTAGAGCCTGCCCACACCTCCGTGGGAAGGAGCTGAGCTTCGTTCTATCTGTTTCTATGTAAGAGTCAGTTAAAGTAGCGACCACAGCTCCACTTCGGAGTGGAAGACTGGTTCTTGGTGATGCAAATAGGGGATTTCAGCAGAACCAGTGATAGTGGTGTGTTCAGAAACCCTGCCCTGTGCAGGGGGCTGGAGAACAACTCCCTCCATGTACCACCAACAGCACCCCCGCCAGTCGCTTAGTTCCTAGAGGATGTGCCGCGTTTCATAGTGGCTGACGCTGCATTTCCCCTAAAGCCATTTCTCCAATAAAACCCTTTGGAGGACAAGCTCTCTCGGGACAGAGACACATAAAATGACACCCTGTCTGGCACTTTGCTATGCTGGCGGTGAGACTGAGGATCATCCTCCGTACTATACATGTCTGTGGAGAAAGTGGACACTCTGGTTGTGGCAGCCTGCATTCTGCATTACTTTTGCTCAAGGCCAAGTGACACAGAATGCCGGCTGCGGTCAAATGAGCATCTGCGTTGGTCAGTAGGCATTTGCTGTGCGGGACAAGTTTGTGCAATATTTTTCTGAGGCATAAACACAAATCTATGTTTAGTTTACAGCTGTGGAGGCAATCATTCCATATTCCCAGTAGCAGACACAGGGCAGACTATTGTCATTAGCAATGTGGCTTTAAAAAATGTAATAATTGTTTCATTATTTTAAGTCCTATCAAGTAAAAATCCTCAAATGTTTGTTGTAATGGGCATTTATCATTATTGTCTGACATTTTACAAGTCAATGATTATACAACTAATTAAAAATATAACTTTTATTTAGAATTAAAGAACTTATCCTTAGTTGTAGCACTAATTATATGAAGCTCTGTTGGAAAATGAGGTTGTTGTGGTAAAAATATGTAAAAAGGAGAGAAAATTAAATAATCTGGTAAAAAAATATAATCATTAGGTGTGTTACCTTGTTATAACGAAACCAGGTTGTTTACCTATTTGTATTTCTGTGACTGATATGCATGGACATATTGCAACATAATTCAAACTTAATTAGGACAGTCAAAGTCTACCTGTATGTGTTGCCTGGTCTGTACCAGCCAGTGCTCTACCTTGTACATGCTGTCTTTGTACTCTCTTGAAGTCTCTCTTGAAGAAAATGACGCGTATCTGATTTTCCCCATGACTGATGGCTGTACTGCAGCTCCCTGTGTCAGTGATGATCGTGAACTGTGACCATGACCAGGAAGCAATTTGTTAGGCTTAAGAAGGCCTGAAGAAAATGGGAGGCCCTTAGGTCAACAGCACACATATTTCCACTTAGTTCTACCTGACGGGGCAGGGGTCGAAAGATGCGGGAGTTACGGGGGCTCGGCTCCCCCCCGACAGCCTCATATGAGAAATTTAGGGGGAGCTCTAAAATTTTGTCATTTTAGGTGCCACTGTTTTTTTTGTTTTTTTTTTAGGATACATTTTTATTTTCCTGTATATGTGTTTCAAACGTTGTGTTTCAATCCTACATTTGTAGCAAGGGTGTAGGTTTTGTTTCAACATTGGGACACAACCGCTGGGTCTGGGGGTCCTCCTCTGGACAATAGCAAGCGTTAAACACTTCACTTTCTGTGTCTGAAATCCAGTGGCGGTTCTACATTGAATGACGCCCCGGGCGAGACCCCCCTTCGAGCAAAATATGACAGTATAGGTTATCAGAACTTAAAATAAATATACGCTATATACATAAATGTGCCAAAAATATATATAATCATAAAAAAATTAACAAGAGCAGAGAGCAACAATAATATAAAATATTAAGAATAATATACAAATAAAATATCGAATAAATATTCTAAATAGCACAAATCCTTCATCACACAAATGTGAAAACACACTAAAGAGAATTTAATTATTACACTATAGCACTAAGAACAGAAAACACAAACTAAAACTAAAACCAGACCTTTCTGGCCTTCCTTGATGCAAAATCATCAATGATGTCATCGTATGAAATCTGCTCCCCTATTGATTGATTGATACTGATGACGGCAGCCTGCGCCTCTCTCAGCAAGCAGGGCGCCTGCAGCTGCAGGGGGCGCCAATTTGCCAATTCCCCACACAGTGAAATGATAGATAACAGAAAACCGCTTTTAAGCTCTCATGCCGCCCCCCATGTGACATGAAAAAATGCCGCCCTGGGAAGCTGCCCAGTTCGCCCATGCCAAAAACCGCTACTGCTGAAATCGTTAGGAAAGATATACCGTATTTTCCGGACTATAAGTCGCTCCGGAATATAAGTCGCATCAGTCAAAAAATGCGTCATGAAGAGGAAAAAAACATATATAAGTCGCACTGGACTATAAGTCGCATTTATTTAGAAATTTATTTCACAAAATCCAAGACCAAGAACAGACATTTAATCTGGAAAGGTAAGTTATTCAACTACACAACAGCACACAGAACAAGGGGCTGAATACGGTAGGTGTCCGGTATGTTAACGTAACACATTAACAGTTATTCAACTACACGATAGCACACAGAACAACTACCAGGGCGTGGAGACGTAACTGCACTGTTGACGAGCCTCTCCCAGCAGCACGCTGTTCAAGCACCCATCTGTGGACTCGTTCCTCCAGCTCTGGCCATCTTGCTTTCAGCCCGCGATTAGCCGATTAGCTTTCTTTGTTGTCTTCATTGCAGTAAGAGTTACCTTTTCGCCAGTCCCTCGCAAGTTTCTCTCTCACTCCAAACTTTCTTTGTGCTACTCGATTACCGTTTTCGGCTGCGTATTTTACTACCTGCAGTTTGTAATCTGCAGAATAAGATTTTCTTTTCTTTCTCAGTTGTCTTTAGGAGCAGCATATAGTTGTCACAAGCCTAGAGCGCCCTCTCGCGGCTGTAGATGGTAATGTTTTCAGCATGAAATAACATTTAAAAACATGTTAAATTACATATATTTTGATATATAAGTCGCACCTGACTATAAGTCGCAGGACCAGCCAAAGTATGAAAAAAAGTGCGACTTATAGTCCGGAAAATACGATATTTACAGGTAAGGATACATGCATGTTATGAGCCCCCTGAATGGTTATTTCTACCTCTTTTGGGGAGTGGACATGTTATCAGTGGCGCCAGCAGCCGTACTCCTGTACGCACCGTGCACACATTGTTTTTTCTAAAGAGACATTGGGACACAAACTAATAATGATGTACTTTTTTTCCCCTTATGGGAAACGCGGTCAACCAGTTAACTTACTCTTGTCTGACATTAGTGGATCTGTACAGTGAGCATGTGTAGACAGAACTGTGACTAAATGGATCGCTAAAAAGTTATACAGCGAACCGAACATTGGTTTATTTTTAGCCCAGGTCCCTGTAGGATATTGCTTTTTAAATGATGCATTGTATGCATGAGTGTTTTGGACTTTAATGATTTGAGATTCTGCTTGTAAACGTTTCCATGTGTGCAGTATACTGTATGTCACTGCCGCTAAGTTCGTGGGACATTTAAGCAGTAAGCTGAATTTTCCAGAGGACACAGAACAAAACTTTTAGCTTCTGAAATAATAATGAAGGTACTCTGCTGTTCCTCATGCATACATGCACACAGCGCCTCTCTCTTACCTGACGAAAATCAAACTTGTCTGCTGACAGTGGTCAGCAGCTCTGCTCTCAGCTAGGTTCATGGTTTACAGAATGTTATTAATAAATTACTCATAACGATTTATTATTTAACTCACCTGCAACCCATTATTCCCTACTATTATAACACCCTATTATTCAAAATATTCAGAATCTGTGTGTGTGTGTGTGTGTGTGTTTGTGTGTGTGTCTTACTGGTCTGGCTGTGTGTGTTGGGCTTTCTGCATAACTCTTCTGCAAATATGACCTACTGTATGAGAGCTGCAATGATGATTGCGTAAACCCAGCCTGTTGGCTGGTATTTGAAATGTGTCCTTCAGGTTAATCAGAGTTTTATGCTGGTGTTGCCAGTAAAATTAGTGCAAAGAAATATGAATCAATCAATCAATCAATCAATCAAAGTAAAGTCAAGGGGGTTAGCCCCGAACTGAGCATCAATTTCAGGCCCCGGAGGCATAACAAAGTCTCCCCTGTGCTTCCCGACCACAGAGTGAGATTTAAAAAAATGAATGAATATTTATTTCTCTTTCTTTGTTGACCCAGGATAAATATTCTCTGTATGAATTAAAATGTATTGATTACATGCATGTATGTAATCATTTTTTTATTAATTTTTATTAAGAGAAGGTAATTATAATTTAAGACGGTTGTCTATGTTTGAAACTGGTAAAGTGAGGACTAATGTAAAACAAATAGATGTGATTCAGTTTTGGGGGTTAAATTATGGAATTGAAAATATGTTCTTCTCTGCTGAGTTTCAAAAAAGCTAATAATTAAGGGTTTTGAAGTTATTTGAATAAAATGTAAATTGTAAAATGTTTTTCAATGTCATTCAGTTTTCTTGGATTTCTGGGTGATTCTATGGGTATTATGGGATAGACGACAATAAGCCTTGGCTTCAGCCTATTCCTTTTTCAGTTACCTACGGTTGCAAATTGTGGGAAATAATTGTTTCTTTCATGTATGTTAACCAAAATAAAATTATTCACCCTGAAAGGGTTGCTAACTCCACCCAAACAGCTGACGAATTTATGACCACGTTCAGCCCCGACAATATGTAGCAACACGCTTTTTTTAAACTGAAACGGGGGGGTGTTGAACACACTGTTGTGTGTGCAGGCGCTGTGCCTTTTTATTACAAGTTTACAGACACCTCTCTGTTGATTGGGTATCAACGGTGCCACAGCCAATATATGAGACACACCCACCAAACGAGAGAAAACACAACTCAAAGCCTGTTGCACACCCTTTCACACCGTTCCGAGGAAACACGTCGTTCAACCAGCAAACCGTAGCAAAACGGTGCACACCGTTTTGAATGTGCCCCATGTGACGCTCCAGAGGAAAGAACGTCTCATCCCTCTAAAACACATTTGCTCGTTGCCTCTCTCCTCCCATGATTTCCTCTCTGTGTCTCTCCTGTGCCTCCTTGGTGGGAGGGACTAAGACACGAGGAAGGGAGGCAAGTGGAGGACTCAAGGAGGCAATTTAAGGGACAAAAAATGCAGCTAAAGAAAGCACAGAGACTAAGCACACAAGGTAACGAGTAGTAACGAGGGACAGGTGACATGAGGGCTGAGATACATCAGGGCGGGGCAGTCAAGGTAGGAAGTAAAACAAGACATGGCACATGTTAGAATGGCCACATAGCAGTTGGGTAATTACAGCAGGAGGCTTGAGGCAGAGGTATGGTGCAGATCAACAGGTGTTTATTTCCCCAACAATTAACACAAACATGGACACCTTGATCACAATCAGCAAACTGAACACTACAGGCAGCATGTGGTCCAGACAGCAGTAGCTAGATGGAACTGGCAGCCTTTTATAGCCTGCCACTGACCTTATCTCGACCCTACCATAGTACAAGTTAAGTCTGAAATGTACTTAATTTGAACAATTATACAAAATACAACAACCACATCAAATACATTTCTACTTCTCTACTGTTATCTCAATGTACTTGCATTATGTTACCTAATACAATCAAACATAGTTAGTTTAGCAAGTACAGTCAATTAAAGTACTCCAACACCCCTTCGCTACATGAAACATGGTATCTCCCGGAACCTTTAAAATGGGGCTCGATATACTGGGGACTCTTTTAGCCTGAACACTCTGGAGAGGTGACACAACAGAGGTGAGTTACTTAACTAGAACACAAACTTTACTATAGTACAAAAAGCAACTGTTAACCTGCATTCAATTAATCAGGCAAAGACTATACCATACTACACATGTGTAGGTAACCAAACTAGCAAACTGAGTATGTGTGTTTCTCTTGACAGGGCTGGCCTCCAATCAACACCAGCTGCAACCTTTACAAAACAAATTAATATTTTACAATAAACACTCAACTGTTGTGCCTCATTTTCTTTACCTGTAACATAATGAGCTACAATGTACTAATGCTGCAAAATATTAGTGATAAAGAGGACCTTCATTACAGCACAGGAGAGATTACACTACGAAGTAAAACAGGAAACTGAAGCATGAAAACATACACAAGGATGGAACTAGGAAAACAAAACCGAGAACACAGGAGGAACACACGTAAAACATAACCATGAACAACTACCAGGGAAGCAGCAACACACAGGTAATGAATTGACAAAATTAAACTGAAAATATCAAAACTGAAACCCACAACCATGACAAACAGACCGGACGCCACTACGCCTCACTGGCCACGTAATTCAGACTCTGCCTTGACTAAAAACTACAACTGGAAGCTTTGGGTCGACATTAGCTGAGCAGCGCCTTAACTGCTTCAACCAACAAGTTTCATGACACCTCACTGAGGAATCCCTGTAAATCCAACAGCGGTTTCAGAGTGCTTTATAGCAGAGGATGTGAAATAATGTGTGGAGTCAGTTCCAGATTGCTATCTGTTTTTTGGCTGTCCAGCAGCTGTTTTACAACACCCTCAAAGGTCAACAATAGGAACGGATTTATTCTGTCCCCGGATAGGCTCTAGGTGCCAGATAGTTACTGAAAAACAAGCACCATGCAGGGATGCTTGGAACTTGATTAGCTAATGGGAACACAGTCATGTTAATTTATTAGCCCCAATAAATTAATACTTAACTCACTGCTCTAGCTCTATCTAACACTTTGAGGTGCATCACATCTTCATTAAGTAAAATTATCTACATCTGGCATTCCATTTTAAGAGTAAAATAAGTTGAACAAACCCCTTGACAAAACCTCCTTTGGTTGACACTGGCCCTGATGTGACAATCTGACGGGACAGCAATTACTATGACAAGAACAAAAACATTGAGCTTCATGGAGAAACATCACTGGATCAGTTTTAAATGTAATACCCAGTTATCACTGACAGGAACTGTGTTGTCCTGTTCAAATGAATTACACTGCCTATGCTTAGTTGCCCATTTAGTTCAGTTTGTTTAGGCTGGTGTGAAAGCTGTCAATCAAACTCTGGTGCAGACTAAACCAGACCAAGATTGCCTGAGAAAGTTGGTCACGGTCTGCTTCCAAGGGAAATCTGGTGGGGTGAAAGCATGACCAGTACAACCGCAGGATTTTGTGATAGTTCATATGTGATTTTAGCATGAACTTAAAAGCTAAACTACAATTACATCCATCTGCAGATTGTGAACTGTTCAGGAAGCGCTCTGTAAGAAGCATGTATGAATAAGCATGTTACTTACAGTATGTTCCATGAAAACATAATATGATCCACAGGAATACGAGTCATAGCTGGGATACAGACAATATGCAGATGCATATCATTAGTAAGTAAGATAAATAAAATATAAAATATTCTAATGATAAACAATGACAGCTGTCAAAAATGCCCCACTGTCCAGAGTGTTGAGAGAGAGAGTGGCCAATGAACATCAATCAGGAGTTTCAGTTAAATAAATGCCAGCAGTACATGAGATTCAAAGTTTCAAAAGCTTTTACTAATCCCACAATGTGGAAATTCACATTGTTGCAGCAGCAAGGGATAGGGGGAAAAGTACAAGACACAGATAAACAATAATTAAATATAAGGAAAGAAATGAAATAGTAAAATATATATATGCACAGTCACATTTTTTATTGCATGAGGTGAGTCATGCTGCGTCTGTTCCAGTAACATATTGCACTATTGGCCTTTTCAGACCAAACACAAATTATTTGTGTATGTTAATTTAAATATCGGAGCCCATCTATCTCTAGGAGCCTTTCCAAGCCGAATCTGAAACTTTCAGATTTTGTTATGCTTTATTTTCCTTCCGTAGTTGATGAAATAATGACTTTTACTCACACGATCAGTAGATTTTCTCTGACATCAATGTCCTAATTCTGTTCATACTGTCACACAGCCATATGGATATTGACAAGACAATTTCCAAGTGCATTTGCTGACGTTTAGGGACATTAGCCTAAAGAAATGATGTGGTCGTTGTAAAAGCCATATAAAACCCATAAATGATAAGGGATAGCATTACATCAAATATTATAATAATTATGTTTTACAGGCAACAGAGGCATATGACCTCACTGTCTTTCCTCGAGAAATCCACAGAGCGCCAGAGATATGACCTGAAAAATAAGTGACCATTACGCCTATTGTCAGGAATGGGGGACAGAACTCCGGCGCAGACTGGAGTAGGTGGTAAAAAATCTTATTTTATTCAAGTTGTGAGTGTGGGCTGGAAGTGGGGGTGCTGGGTCCAAAGATGGCTGGGCTGGCAGAGGGGATGCTGGGCTGTGTTCCTCAGTGCAGCTGCAGACTTGATGTTCCAGTGCATGGCGTGGTTATTGGCGGCAGAGGATTCTGAAGGTGGGACAGAGATCTTCCAGTTAGTAACATCAGGAAACGGAGCAGACAGGTAAATACAAAGACAAGAAACTAGACTAAATACAAATATTGAAAGCTGGTAAATAGACCTTTTTCACAGCAGACATTTTGACTTGTCATAGTAGGAAAAGCACAGCTGAAATCCATAACCTTAACGACGGCTCAATTCCATCAAGTGTCCCAGTAAGCTATTTCAGTGAGTCAGCATGCACCATACCAGGGCCTCTCCTAAGTGGAATGCAGCCATCAGTAATGGTTTTGAATCCACCTGTGCTTTTCCTACTATGACATGTCAACATGTCTGCCATGAAAAAGGTCTATATGCATACTCAGTGGTAAGCAACAATCCAGCAGGGAGAGGAAAGTCAGGCTGGTATTTGAAGGCAGATGATGAGCAGGATGAGTAGCAGGTGCGCTGATTGGGATTGGTACCAGGTGTGAGGAGAGTCAGCAGGGTGGGCGTGTCCACACACTGTGGAACATGCAGGTGGAAACAGACCGACCGACAACCAAAATACACCAAGCACACGGCAGGCATAACAAAATGAAGAAATAAACCAAAATTCAATCTATACACACACAAGACTGTCACTGTGCGGAAGTCACGGCAGGCGGGGGCGTGACACCTATCTCTAATAAACACATTCATATAAACACATTTCACTCTGTTCAGTCATGAGTGATAAAACACGTAGCAAATGCAACCACATTGTATGTTTTCTACACAAAGTGCTGTGTGTGTGGCACAGGTAAGGAGCTATGTGGACTAGCAAATAAAACCTGGGATCAGTTTTGAAGTGAAGATTTTAGTATGATATGAAACTAGACGACCCATCTACAATACTTAATTTGGGAATGGTTGTTTGAGGCTCCATCTGTCAAAAGACAGAGACAGAATGGGATGTTAGGGAGTCAAATACAGTCCTACACGGGCCATCATTAAGATGGGTCATTTTAGAATCATACAAGAATATCAAAACTATTTTTTTTATATTTCAATATCCTATCCAGAATATGATTAAAAAAAACATGTCAGTAACAAGTGTACAGTAGGTACTAATTGACAGACTACCGCATGCTGATGACCCACACCAGAAGTTGAGTAAAGTTGAATAAAGTTAAATGTCGATTAAAATATTATTTGAAGAAAGTGAAAATCTTACACACTGCTCTTGCTGCAGCATCACCCTTTTAATTGAAGAAAACCGTAAAGAAAACTAACGTTTCGGTCCCTCTGGACCCTCGTATTTAAAGTATTTACTCTTGAAGAGTTCTTATTCTTCAATGAATGGTGATGCTGCAGCAAGAGCAGCGTGCAAGATTTTCACTTTCTTAAAATAATATTTTAATTGACATTCAACTTTATTTTTTATCTCTTTTTTCAAGTCTTGGTTTTTGTCAAATGCAACTTCACAGAAGAATTGTTTGGATGTGCAAATTCTTTCCTTAAAAAATGTTCTTCCTCCACAGCGCTGCAGAGGAAGATCTGGCTAGTCCACACAGCATTCTGGGATGGGAGAAAAACGTGCTCTGGTTTATTGTCAAATCACATGTTGTGAGAATATATTGAATCTTGCTGTGCTTGACGTGCTGACGTTTACGTTAAGCGCATTGTCTCACTTCCGGTGCTCCCGTGTCACGGACCTAGTTTGCTGCTCCAGCAAAAACGTACTCAACTCTGCTTTATTTAATTTAGCGGCTAAGTGCCTGGATTGCATTTAAACTACACTAGTTATACTCAAGCACTTATAGTTCTCTTCTCTTACAGCCACTGCCTCGCTGATCTCACAATTGTTAAAATGCTGTTAGCTACTTTAGCTTAGCCACTAGCAATGGCTAATTCCTCTCCCTCTCCTGCTCTCTCTTGCTTTGTCAGTGTGTCAGATGTTTAGCTATTCCTCTGCCTCCTTTAGTATGAAGATATACGTAATAAATGTAGTTTATTCGCTGCTCTGGAGGCGAGGCTTAGTGAGTTTGAGGCACGGCTCCGCACCATGGAATCAAAATCATATGCTTCCGTAGCTAGCCAGCGCCCCGTAGCTGGTGCGGACCAACATAGCTTCTGTTAGCAGTCCCCCAGCAGGCCCCAAGCAGCCGGGCGAGTGGGTGACTGGGTAAGCTCTAAACCAAGGAGCGCACATGGCAGCGGTCGCTCTAAACCGGAGCCAGTGGTGGAGGAAGTACTGAATCTCAGTACTTAAGTAAAAGTACAAATAACCAGAGACATATTTACTTTAGTAAAAGTAGAAGTACCACAATGACAACCCTACTTAAGTAAAAGTAAAAAGTACCTAAAAATTAAAATGTTGAGTCACTTTGTGCATATAGACAATGTCGGACTCAGTAGTTTTCTATGTCAAACCCCTGTCAAACCTGATCAGCGATGACATGTACAGCCACATGTCATCCTTCCACCGCTGGTTGTCGGCGTGGTGCCCAGCTAATGATGTGGGCTACGTAGATAACTGGAGGACGTTCTGGGGAAAGCCGTCTGATTAGGAGAGACGGCATTCTTCCCACTCTGGACAAAGTCGCTCTCATATCAAGAAATCTGACCGAGTCTATTATCGGTCATAAACCATGACAACCCATGGTTGATATCAGTAATCAGAGGTGCAATGTCACGTGTTTCTCTGTGCTTCCATAGGAGCAGTCGCCCACTAACCCATAACCACGGTGTCTGTCCCCCGACTCAGATCAGGACTCTTATGTTAACTTTAGTCCCTCCCAAATTGATAATTTTGTAGACGGTGCTACGGCCTCGCTACGGACTCGCTACGGACTACTTTAGACTCTGTTGCTCCCCTCAAAAAGAAGATGATGAAGCAAAGGAAACTAGCACCTTGGTATAACTCCCAAACTCGCAAATTAAAACAAATCTCACGAAAACTTGAAAGTAAATGGCGTTCCACCAAACTGGAAGAATCTTTAGATTGGCAAGACAGTCTGAAAACCTATAGGTAGGCCCTCAGAAATGCCAGATAAGCCTATTACTCATCACTAATAGAACAACCCATGGTTTCTTTTTAGCACTGTAGCCAGGCTGACAGAGTCACAGCTCTATTGAGCCATCTATTCCTATAGCTCTTAGTAGTGACAACTTCGTGAGCTTCTTTAATGATAAAATCATAACAATTAGAGATAAAATTCATCACCTCTTGCCCTCAACTTCTAGTGGTTCACCTTTAAACGCAGGACCGCTAGAAAGAACGGCAAGACCTGACATAGACTGCTTTTATCCTATAGACCTTCAACAATTAATGTTAAAGGTCTCTTCAGCTAAGCCATCTACCTGTCTCTTAGACCCCATCCCAACGAGGCTACTTAAAGAAGCGTTACCCGTGGTTAACACTTCATTACTAGATATGATCAATATGTCTTTATTAACTGGTTATGTACCACAGTCATTTAAAGTAGCTGTGATAAAACCTCTTCTGAAAAAACCCACCCTCGATCCTGAGGTCAACTATAGACCTATATCTAATCTCCCCTTTCTCTCCAAGATCCTTGAGAATGTAGAACCCAATCCGGCAGGGGAGAGTTCTAGCCCGACCAGGCTCCTCTCCTTAACCTGTCTCTCTTAATTATGATGTTATAGTTTTAGACTGCCGGGGACTTCCTTTGACACACTGAGCTTCTTTCTCCTCTCTCTTTCCATCTGTGTGCATCCATGTCCCAGAAATGCTCGTTACTAACTTAGCTCTGGGGAGCTTATTCCCTGGAGTCCTTATGTTTTTTTTTTTTCGGCCAGCATGTTTCCTTGGATTAGGGTGGCACCTAAATCATGTTTGCAACTGTCCCGGTGGTCCTGCTACGCTCTGCAGTGCCCTGCTACGTCCTGCTGCATCCTGCTACATCCTGCTACGCCCTGCTATGCTCTGCCGTGCCCTGCTACGTCCTGTAACACCCTGCAGTGCCCTGCTATGCCATGAACTACTACAACTACTATTTCTAGTCATTGTTCCATCATCTTTATTATGACTATTATTGCCACTGTTCATCACACCCCCAACCAGCACCTTCAGACACCGCCTACCAAGAGCCTGGGTCTGTCCCAGGTTTCTTCCTAAAAGGAGTTTTTCCTCGCCAATGTCGCACTAAATGCTTGCTCTTGGGGGAATTACTGGAATTGTTGGGTCTTTGTAAATTATAGAGTGTGGTCTAGACCTACTCTATCTGTAAAGTGTCTCGAGATAACTCTTGATTTGATACTATAAATAAAATTGAATTGAATTGAATTTAATTACTTTTAACCAATCACAATCGTCTTGGCTTGGGCGGTGCTAAGCGCCGGACGGAGCCACGGAGCTAGTCTCAGGAAGGAACTTGTTTTGGTGGAACATTTGTACGTTCAAAAGTTTTAGTCGTGCAACAGAAAACTCAGATTGGACAGATACTCTAGCTAGCTGTCTGGATTTACCCTGCAGAGATCTGAGGAGCAATTAACCATAGTCCTCAGAAATCCACCAGAGTTTAGAACGCCAACACAAAGGAAGAGGAAGGTGATGGACATCTGGCCTAAATGATGGACATCTGGCGGGCGGTATTTCCGGCAGCACCTGAACTATCCCGGAAATGAAACGTTGTCGATATAGACTAGTCAGCGAGAAACATCCTCTGGGGACCCTAAACATTTATTTTCAAGTCTGATGTACAAAGAGACAGACACTCTGACATCTGTAGGGTCTACAGAGAAAGGAAAAGTACTTTATGGTCGTCTCTCCAGTGAGACATTTGCGTTGCTGTCTTCGTGTAAATCACAAAATCTTCTTTACCCTCAGATGTTTGTATTCTTCCAGTTTACGCCAGCCACATTATAGAAATGTCATTAACACACCCACTCACTCGCTGTGAATTCTCCAGACAATAAGCGACTCACATATTCACACATGGGCTCAATCGTTCATTACACTGATTTTGTACTCGGGAGCTGGCAGAGTAAAAGCCGTTAAATATCCAGTTCAACTCATTCAGACATTTTTTTCCACACACAGCTCCTCTATGTCTCCTCTAATGTCTAGATAAATTCAGGTTTACAGTGCATCTGTGATAGGGACATAAGACATAAACATAAAATATTGCAAAAAGTTAAATATAGGAATACAATATAATATAGGTTTATATAAACAATGATACTGTGGTACAGTAGTGATAAAATGAATACACTGTAATGTAGACAGGTTGTGCAGTAAATCTAGAACAGGTTAGAACAGGATGTGATAGGCAGGTACATTGAGTGTGATACATACAGCTCTTCACAGGGCCATGTACTGTATGAATATCTACAGTGCTACACTGAGTCATTATATTGCACCATCAAACATTCACACTGTTGGCCAAGAGAGTCTCAGAGGAACCAGAGCAGTCTCAGACCATTTGACAGCAGGAACTTGGAGCTCTTGGAAAGCTCTCACCCTCTTGGACAAGACAAACCAAAAGACAGACACACTGGGGACACATCTGAGGTTTGAGCCTCTCCACTCATTTCACCAGTATTTTTCTTAGCCTTGGAATTTCCAGCAGAAAGAAAACGGATGTATTTACAGACTAAAAACAGCAAATAGGACTAAGAGAGAGACATCCAACCTTCCCACAAAGGTGTCATAATATGTGATAGATGACTCTTACCTCCCAGGCTAGCATGGTCATTTTATCTATCTAAACTTTGAAATTGGGAAAATATTTTAATCTCAGTGTCACAGTAACTACACTTTCTGTTTCTATGATTTCAGACATTTTCCTGATCTAAATTATTTTGGCATTATTTGTTGATTGTGTTTAATACGATGTGGTTGGTAAAGAAGGAGAGCAGTATGGCCTTGGATTAAATCTTATCTCGCTGTACATGAGTGTTGGGAGTAAATGTAATTACACTAGATTTGGCAGTAACTAGAAACAAAAGTATATTTTTTTTAATTGAACAACGCATTTACAATTATTGAAATTGAAATGGGCTCGTTCCTCGTTACTTTTGTCTTGATCACAGCAGACAAACGCAGCCTGTTCCCCGGATGTTTTAGCGGGTTATGATCTAATGTCAGTCAGTAGCGGCGTCTCTCAGCCTCCTGCGGCTCAGCACCGCTCGGATCCACACCACCTAGGTAAGGATGAGAGACCCCGACATCACAGAGAGAGAGAGAGAGAGAGAGATATGTTTCTAATATAAACCCAAGAAACTTGGTCTCATCAAATATGTTTATTTATCAATGACCACAGCAAAGCTTATTATGTAAGCTACATACAGCATCATGTGTCTTCTTCCAATAAAGCCTACTGTACAGTCCAGACAATACAAGTGGAGCTCACAGGTAGAAACACTAGTTGTTGGAGAGAGGACGTTCACGTGTGTCGTATGTGCTGATTGTATATCTTCTACCTGTCTGTCAACGCCATTACATCACAGTGTGTGTGTGTGTGTGTGTGTGTGTGTGTGTGTGTGTGTGTGTGTGTGTGTGTGCGCATGCCTTTTATGCCTGTTCTAGTTTCCATTTAGTCTGGATCAATGGAAGTACATTTCCAGAATAAAGCCTGACATCAGGCTTTGTCCCTCACCAGTGTTCTGTGTTCTAACTGTATCAACACAGTCTCAATCCCAGCTTGGTCAGGGGCCTTTGAAGTTAGTTACTGACACATAAAGTCTCCTTTAGTGTCTCACTCAGATGCAGGGGGCTTTCAACTAATTCCAATGTAATCCCATCCGCGGCGATATTTGGCGCTCTGGGTACCCCTTGACGTCACGTTTTGATACCCTGGGTCGGGAACCTTGATGTCATTTCAACGCTCTGGGTCAGGATTGAAAAAGCAATGTATGTTTATACCCTTAACTTAAATAGTAGTACATATGAGTACACCTTTAAAATAGTTTTAATTATTTCACGTTCAGAATCTTTAGCTATTTCTTGACGATGTTTGTAAAGCAGTTTGGCTTAAGTACTGACATTTAAATGGACTTATATTAGCTATGCTTTTTCCCAGAATGTTTCTGCTACTAATATGTCCAATATTTCACTCAGTATGACATTGTCTGCCAAGTTTAGTCTGCTGCTAGAAAATCTGTTCTTATTACCATCATTTCTGTGTCACTTTAAGGCCTCCCAAGTTGGATACCCCAATCACCTTTAAGCTTAATATGTCTGTAAAATGTACGTCTACCCTGTCTGCTTTTTGCATTCTGCCTGATTCAGTCTCTTTCCTGTAATTGAGTGCAAAAGACGAGTGTTCTCATGCCAACCAGTGCCAAAGTCAAAGGTCATTGTGTTCCAGACCGTACAGGTCTTTTGTGGGACATGGGCATGCCTTAAGTGCTTTGATGTTGAACTTGTACAAAAGAAAAGCCACTGATGATTACTCAGGAAGCAGAGAAGACTTGAACTTGAACAGAATTCAGAAGAGAATTACCAAAGTAGGAACACAGGCCTATAGAGTCATTAGAGAGTGCATTAAGGGCTAATGCTTTCCCCATGTGCTTAAAACTGATCCATGGAAAACAAAGGGGAGGTTACCTTGAAAATAATGCAGTGAGCTATCATCGCCACAAACTGTTTACCCATGTGAACAGATTTATTGGTCATTCGTATTTGCACCCATTAACAAGTCTACAGAAATATGTGTTCATATCATTAACTGAAAGCCTGGACCAAAGCTTGCGATACCCTTCAATAAAGATAAGCGTGTATCGATAATGGATGAATGTATGGAAAGCATTTGGAGTCGGCCGCTAGTGCTACCTGTAAAGAGAGGCTGATGGATGATAATGCTACAGGTGAAGCACATCCCAGGATTAATATATTGGACTAATGTAAGCAAGCGCGTAACTTTGGGTTCAACATTGAGATCTCCAACTATCTAGGGCAGGGGTCTTCAACGTTTTTAAAGCCAAGGACCCCTTAACTGAAAGAGAGATGGAGCAGGGACCCCTTACTTCATATTGTATAAAATGAAGTTGCATATTAAACTGGGCCTACAATAACGTGTTGGGCAGACTAAAGCCTTTGTACATACCTTTTTTAGTGCATAGAATACTAAGCTATTAAATTAATAATTGTTGGCATGATTTTATTAATCATCGTTTAATGTTAAACATACACGTAGTACTTTGATGAACTGTATCAGTGGATGGCTACCTTAGTGACTTACCTACCAGTAAGCAGTGTTGGGCAAGTTACTTCTAAAAAGTAATTAGT
Source organism: Sander lucioperca (assembly GCF_008315115.2). Taxonomy (NCBI): domain Eukaryota; kingdom Metazoa; phylum Chordata; class Actinopteri; order Perciformes; family Percidae; genus Sander; species Sander lucioperca. Next base: position 29,153,105 of record NC_050179.1, on the reverse strand, counting down.
TACAGTTACTAGTTACTTCTTCCAAAAAGTAAATAAATTAATTATTCAGTTACAAATTATGAAAGTAACTAGTTACTTCAGAAAGTAACTATTGCGTTACTTTCAAGTACATTTTTAAATGTTCAAATGTGACCCCACCTCCACCTACCCCTCTTTAATGGAACTTAAAATACATGTGCATGTTCAATTATTTATGATAAATCTGAATATTATAATGAAATGGACACTTAATACAATACATTATTAACAGAAACAATGTACACGTATCTAAACTATTTTAATGTTGCTGTGGGACAAATTGAGACTAGCCTCCAATCAAATGCCATGTATGTAGATATTATGTTTATATAGTGGATCGATACAAATAACACAACACCTCAACAATCAAAAAAATTGTCAGATGAAAATTATATCAAACGTGGCCTAAAAGTACTCATTATGCCAAATGGCAACATTTATTTATATGTATCATATGTTGGAATACTAGTCTATTACTGATGCACTAAGTAGAAACAAAGAGTCTCATGTAGCCCTCCTGACTTTAGGATGTCAGGATGACAGCTCATAGGCAGAAAGAAGAAGAGAGCAGCCTTTACTGACAATTGTCAAGTATAAATACATATTTTTAGTTTGAAAGGAAATTCTATTAACAGCTGCGGACTCCACCTCTGGATGGTTGATAGTGGACTTAAATAGAAACGGAAGTGAAAGGCTGTGAGGTATCTACACCAGCAGGATATCCCCATTATCAACACAAGCACTGAGGAAATCCAGTTTGTACATTGCTTTTGTAATACCAAGGATTTGATTGTCTTTCAGTGCGTCACTTGCAGTTTTTCTTTACTGGCACTAAGTTGTCCACCTCAGTCTACTGATATTGTGACAATTTGGAGAAATGAGGCTTTTTGTGATCACAAAAGGCGGCAGCTGCTCTTCTGTTTGAGGACAATAAGATGATTATTTTACATGGTCAGTTCAAGGACACTATGGTAGGCGTTCCTCTCAGGCTGCATCCTTTCTCATCTGTACACTGAGTAGGATCGCAGTGTCTGAACTGTGCTGAAGGGGCTTTTTATTATTATTTTTAGTTCAAAAAGTTCATAAATGTCCATTGTCTTTCATATCGGAGTTCTTCTATTTCATTTTATTGAATTTATTTCTGTACCTGGGAAGGGCCTGTTTATCAACAGAACACTTTAAATGAGTTTTTATTTTGAATGTATTACTGTATTGTACATATTACTTATCTTTTTTAATTGTATATATTACTTCTCTTTTTCATTTTTTATTTTATATATTACTTATTGTTTTAATCTTTATTTGTATTAGTTATTATCTTTTATATTATACTTGTTGTACATGTCCTTATTGCACCGTGGGTCAGACAGAAACGTATTTTTAATTGCTCTGTATGTCTGGCTGGGGGCATCGGACTGGGGGGAAAAAGGGGACTGAGTACCCAGGGTCCTCAAAAAGATGCTAGAATGAATAGCTGTGGATGCGGGGAGGGGCCCATAGAAAATGCCTTTCTACAGGGCCCAGAATTTTGTGCTACGCCCCTGTGTCAGGCACATATTGCAGAATTGACAATAAAGATGTATGTTCCTGGGCAGGTGTAAGAAGGCACACTAACATTGAAATATAATAACATATAAAGGATCATATAAAACCTGAGCAGGAACAGAGCAGTACACTTAACACAAACAACAGAAAAACACAGAAGAAACATTTTAGCATGGTTGTTCTAGACTTTGAAATATCACTTCAATAAGTTTCTATAGAGCTTTTTGACATTTCCGAAAATGCTTATATAAAGAGTTTTAAGTCTGGAAACACGCCTACCAGCTACGAGATAAATCGTGACCATAAATCATTTGAAAAGTCAAAGTTACAAGACTGTGTATGAAAAGGATCTTAGAGTTCAGTGCTAGCAGCTCACTAGCTGTTCCCTGGTTGGTGGGTGCGGTAATCATTTCCATGGTAACAGCAAACTCCACCAGTCAGATACGTCGCTGTTACTCTTAGCATTGCAGGTAGTGTAGTACTTCTCCATGACATCTCGAATAAAACGTGTTTTTCTTCAAATTAGGTTGATTTCATACAGACTTCTAGCTTCTGCTGGAGCCGGAACCTCTGTTTCACAACCTCACAGCTTGGGGTCAGTCTATCTTGGATGGACATTATGGCTTATAATTATAAGTCTACAAGGGTATTGTTACTGATAGATATGAAGCTCAAAACCAAAATATTGCTTTAAAAATAATGTTATGTTGTGCATGCTGAGCTCTGTCTATGTTTGATTGCCCCCTGAAGGAATGGTATTAAATACCGTAGTTTTGCATCAAATTAGTTAATGACCAAACACATAATCACCATGGTGGCCAGCTGAATGCTGCTGTACTACACTGAATGATGTATAGATGTTATTTTAACATTGTATGCTTTGGCTCAGTTCACCAGTGTCCGCTGTGTTTTCTTGGAGATCCACAGACAGATGTAACATCATTTACTGGCTCATCAGGCGGTGGCCATCAAATGTCACCCCTCTTCAGAGCGGCTGCCATGTCAAACAACACAATGGCAGCTGATCAAGCTTGACTCACACTGATGTGAATTTATGTGACCTGCCTAGAGGTATGAGAGGGGAAGTAATGGTTCCCTGTTTACCTGTCCCACCAGAGGACATGGACTGTTTCCCAGGACTTCTTAACTGCTGCAGGGAAGACGTCAGGGGAGAAATGTTCTCACTATAGCAAAGTGCTATTACTATTCAATTTACAAGGCCACTGAAAGACAGTGCGGGGAAAAAAACAATAACGAGCTCTTTGTATTGTACAAAATTCATCATTTGATTTGTATTTCATTTGGCTCCTAACTTTACCTTTTAAAAAGAGCCACATTGGTCAGAGATGCACTTAAGTTGTCGCTCATATAGACATATGAATCGACCTGCCTCCGCCAAAATTACCACCCACAAACTCCTGCAATGGTCATTAATAAGACGAACAGCACCTGAGTCAACAGAGCGAGTGCTCAGCTGTAATGAGAGGCTTTCAGAGCATCTGCTACACTCCAGCATGGATGCAATTAGTTGGCACAGACATCCATTTAACCCATCAGTGTATAACCTCATTTAACGGCCATTCCATGTAAAGAGGTTTACGTTTTTATCCAGGGGTCAAACTGGGAATTTGATCATTTTCAGGTCTTTAACTGTTAAAAATGACCCCCAAAAGGCTGGAGAAGAAGGCCTAGAGGGGGGAAAAGGTGCCCTGTGGAGGAGTAATGTTTACATTCTCACCAAAATGCTTTAAGGTTTAAAATTTGTAGAATGCATTTCTTTTTTTTAAACATTTTAAATTGTGCATTCTTTACATCCATATTTAGGGTCTGATTTGATTTGCATTGATCATGCACAACAAAACAAAACATGCAAGAACGAAATCCCCCTTCCAATACCACCATGGATATACCGCCACTAGGCCAGCCATGCCAAAACCCTTATTTATGAACTTCAATATCCAATAGCAAATAATATTAAAATGAAATAGCAATAGTTGAAGATCTGTGTGTGCGTGTGTGTGTGTGTGTGTGTGTGTGTGTGTGTGTGTGTGTGTGTGTGTGTGTGTGTGTCTCAAATCACTGTTAAAAAATTACTGAGACTCATTGTCTCAATCGTTGTTTGACCTCATACACATTCTATCAGTGGCTTATCAGCTGTTAGGCTATCAGCTTACTGGTAACATCCAATCATATTCATGCAGGTGTACAGTTCGCCATCGATTCTGTCAGAGTTCCCTAAAACAGCAGAGCATTTTACACCCAATCTACCTGTGCATCCTTTTGATGTCAACATAAACCTAAAATCGTGATATTGAATTTGCAACATATATGTCATGAAGATGAAAAAAGGCTTACACACTTTTGTTTCTTTTGATTAGAGCTGCAGCTAACAAGTAGGCCTGTTTTCATTATTGATTCATCATCGTTATTTTCACAATTAATCCTTTGACTTATAACAGAGATCTTTAACGGTAGGGTCCGTGACCCCTAGGGCAGTGTTTCTCAAATGGGGTACGTGTACCCCTAGGGGTACTTTGGAGGACTGCAGGGGGTACGTGAGATATTTAACAAAATGTTTAATAGTTACAAGGCTGTTGTCCAGAACATTTCTTTTTCCTACCAAAAATTTGACATTTGTGTCACCTTTGGACCTAATCTTACCTTCCTTTCTTCTACTGTCCTTCTACTTTTTACAAGTTTCTCGCTTTTTTCGAAGTTATGTCACTGTTTTTGAAGTTTTTGATACTATTTTCGACCTATTCTTGCCTTCCTTCCTTCTTTCTAGCATCTTTTTCCAAGGTTTTGTCTTTTTCCAAATATTTGTCTCCTTTTCTCATCAGTATTTAAATGTTTTCCAGGTACAAGGCTGTTGTTTAGTAAATCTATCACTGACAGCGCTGTATTCTTCCTCTTTATATAGACTTGGCTTAAAAAATGTTGAAGACCCCTGGTCTATAAAATGTCAGAAAAAAATGTCCATCACAATTTCCCAGACCTAAAGATGATCTCTCTAAATTGCTTGTTTTATCTGACCAACAGTCCAGGCTGAAAGCAGGGGATGTTTTTGTGAAATAGAATGAAAATAATATAATCAAAATCGTTTAAATTGACTCATTATGTCAGCTATACTTTTGACGACGTGGACTGGACTGTAATGTAACAAAGCTGTATGAGGTTTGTATAATACTCCTGGACAAACTTCCTGTATCTGCAGATCAGCTGTCCATACCCAACTGTTGAGCCAAAACTGTATCCATTTCAGTCTGGGCTGCTTTGACCCACATTGTTTCTGAACAGGCGTCAAGTGCCTGTTCATGTAGGATAGTCACTCTCAATGCAAGCCAAACATCATTTTGTAATCAGCTATTGTTGTTGGGATCAGTTAACCAAGGTGTTAACCCATACATACCATCTGCCATATCCCCCAGCCCCCTGCTGTCTCAGCTCACTGCAGTCCATTGAGCTTCATGCCAAAGGTAAAGCAACACCACATCGCCTGGCTTAATCAAAGGGTCTGTTCTGACCTGGTTTTAAAGAGCTCATATTTTTCCCTTTCCTTTATTGTGTTATAAATCTTTTTTGTGCATGTAATAGCTTTACAAAGTGAAAAGCCCAAAGTCCACCCCAAAGGTAGTTACCATCTCCCTAGTCTATATCCACGAGCTTACATTTCCAGGATTGACCCGTTGCCACTGGAGATTCCACCATATGTCCTTCTTTTTGGCCGGATTTCCGTCGTCTTCCTCTTTCTTTATGTTGGCGTTCTAAACTCTGGTGGATTTGTGAGGACTATGGTTAACTGCTCCTCAGATCTCTGCAGGGTAAATCCAGACCGCTAGCTATACTATCTGTCCAATCTGAGTTTTCTATTGCACGACTAAAACTACTTTTGAACGTACACATGTTCCACCAAAACAAGTTACTTCCTGAGACTTTTGCAGAGGCACCGTGGCTCCGTCAGACATTGTGTTGTTCTATCCTATCCAATATTTCCTATATTTCTAAGCAGATTTTCTAGGCTGTATTCTGATAAAATCCCCATGGGCCTCCACTCTGACTGATTATTGGTCCCCCCTGTGCCACCCTACCCCAAATCCTGGAATGGCCCCCTGGAACCCAGTGGTGGCTTCTGACTGTGGTTCACTGACCTGGATTGGCCTTTGGAAGGTCTGAGTCAGACCACCCTCAGCTCATTTTATAGCTCTAACCTCAGTTTGCCAGATGATCATTTACAACTTGCTCATTTAAGTCTTGATTTCCCTTGTTGAGGAGAGGAATTGGAAAAACTACTAAAGTGGAGCAAATATTGAAACATATTCTCAGGGTTACTGAAAAAATATTTTGATACCGCTTGGTAAATTTCAGCCATAATTTTGTGGTCGTAAAAGGTCTGTTATTGATAGATAGGTTTATCCAGTAATTTGCGTCATATCTGCTGTTCCCTGTGTGTTCTCTTTCGTGAACCTGGCCCATTCATTTTTGGAGGTCATTTATCTTGCAGTCTCTTGTGAAGAACATGTCCTGATATCTATACATAAAAAAACGTTCTTGGAAGGAAAGCAGAAGATGCCCTGATAAGTCAAAGAATTAAGTTCAAGGTAAAAACAAGGTTATCCTAGCTGGAAGGGGATATTACAGACAGTGCTAAAGCCTTCTTAATCTGTGCTTCCAACCCTAAATAGAGCACCAAGAAACGCTGTACTGTACAGAGAGGAAGCTGCGTGGACGTCCATGATGCATCCTGTTGTTGGCTGCACAGTCTTTGAATACAGAAAAAAAGCTGAAATATCCATCCGCAAGGTCTAGATGTTGTTACAATTTTTATTTGGTACATTGCCAGTTACCTTTTTGAAACACATACATTCAGTTCAGATTCAGGCTGACTATTCCTAATACACTGGTTCTATAAGTGAGCAAAGTCTAAACAGAACTGACTCTGTGCACTAAATAGTATTACAATAGCATACAATAGCAACTTCACAAAATAATCTTAACTCCAGCTGGGTTTTTTTTTTACTTTCAAAAGCATCTCACAGTTTGTAGGTTATTAGCAAATTGAAGTATGCTCAGTTGGCATGGAGATAGATCAGTTGGCATCATGTGACCTTGTTGTGGAACTTGGGTCACAAGATAACAAATGGTTATATACAGTACAGTATGGTATAGGACACACTTGTCAAACTCAAGGCCCGTGGGCGCAATCCGCAGGTTGGACTTTTAGTCATTGAAATATGTTCTCAGGGCAGCATTGCATCTTATTGGTTCTCTCAGCCGTCCAATCAGTGCCAGCAGGAGGCGGGACAGCCGTCCAATCAGTGCCAGCAGGAGGCGGGACATGGATTATTAGAATTTTTTAGGAGGCAGGGCTTGTATTATTTGAAGGAGATAGTTGCAAACACAAGGAGATCGTTGCAGTCAAGGTAATTGTATGTTTTATGTTGAACTATATTATAAAATGTCAAGATATTAAAGTATTTGGATTAAAGTAAAGCTTGTCTTTCTATCAAACTGTTTTTTCACTAGCTAGCTAACTAAGCTATACTAGCTATGTAAGTAAGCTAGCTCGCAACATTAGCTAACTAGCTCTAAGAAATGACAGGATACTACTCTCATTGCACCATATGGTAGGTCTAGGGACATTTTTGCTGAGGTATTCTTGCTGCTCTCAGGGCATCTTGTCATAGCTACATGCTAGCTACATGCAAAAGAATTATTGGCTGCTCTCAGTGCATTTTTACTGCATAAATTATAATACTGCTCTCAGGGCACCTTGTAGTATCTGCATGAAACATGAATTGGCTGCTCTAAGGGTAACTTTGCTGCATATAGTCTAATACTGCTCTCAGGGCACCTTGTAGTATATGCATGAAACATGAATTGGCTGCTCTTAGGGCAACTTCCCTGTATATATTCTAATACTGCTCTCAGGGCACCTTGTAGTATCTGCATGAGACATGAATTGGCTGCTCTTAGGGAAACTTCCCTGCATATATTCTAATACTGCTCTCAGGGCACCTTACCGTATCTCCATACAACATTCATTGGCTGCTCTTAGGGCATCTTTGTTGCAGATTTTCTTATGCTGCACTAAGGGCACCTTATGACATTAGGTTTGCAATTGGCTGCTCTAAGGACATTTTTGCAGCATACATTCTAATACTAGAATGCAGTACTAGCATATGGCGCTAGCATAATAGCTAGCTTGATGTCCATAAACAAATAGATTTTCTTTATAGTTTAGCTAGATTGAACGACATATGACAAACAGTATGTGTATATGAGATGACCCCACTTTGTATTTTTTCCTCGTTTGGTTAACCATGTTCTTGGGGATTTGGATAATTTTATGATAGAGACAATGGTAAAACCTAAACTGTAATATAACTGAAAGAACACCAGAAACTGGATTGTTTATGTTTGTTTTTGCATCACTGTTGTGTGTTGTTCATCAGAATTTTGTCTTCATTCCTTCATATAACATTAGTCTGAAAATTATGAATTAATATGTCGTTATGTACAATTTCACCACTATAATAAAGAAATTATATGCTTTCTTATTTGCTCCTTAAATAGCGGTTATTTTTGAATTAAAACAAAGCAAACTGAACAGAAAAAGTATTTTGTTTTACTTTCTTTTCTTCCAGTTGGGGCTGAAGGGCTTGGCCACTGTTGAGCTGCTGCATCATAGCAGCACAGTGTCTTATCACCAACCCATGAAAGCTAGAAGTCACCCTGCTGCTCCAGATCTACCTACTGTATGGCTGGCTACAGACTACAGCCATCTGCTCCAGATCTACCTACTGTATGGCTGGCTACAGACTACAACCATCTAAAAGTTTTGTTTGTAGTGAGCATCATCAACAGCTGCACTTAAAGTCTCTTGGGGTCATATGGGACTCGGTTGTTCTCCATACTGCATCATACACTATATTATTTTTCTGTTTTGTTATATTAGTAGGCTACAGACAACACTAAGAATCATTACTTAATCACAGTATATATTATTCTGTTGACTTGACTCCCTGCTATTGATTATACATCACTTTAACTTGCTACTACCTCATAACTTTGCCTTAATTGCTCTTGTATAGTTAATTTATCTTCTACTAGGTGTATATACCTCTTATTTAATTTAATTATTCTTAATTTGCATTGCAATACCTGAATTATCCCTCTTGTGAAGACTTATCTTTATTTTAGTTCATATCATTAGCCTGCTCACAACTCACCTGCACCTGGGTCATCTGTTTGCCAATATCAATGTTCCTGCTACAGTAAATACTACAGGCAAAGTGTACTGCTTCACAGGAGCACCATACACTTTTTAGGTTTTGTGTCAAATATTGTGCAGTTTGTTATGAATTACTCATTGTTTTGACAAGGTTAATTAAAGTAATTTACCAAGTGTCGGCTCTGGTAAATTAATTGTACTGTTTTTTTTTTTTTATAAATGTTACAGAACATGAAAAACCAATTTGCCTTGATCCGGGTTTTAGTTTGTTGCAAATATGAACATGGCTTTAATAATCTGTATCTTATTGCTCTGAAAAACTACGATTTAAGAAATATCAGTGATACTTAACATTTATTGAATTGATTGTATATGTCGGCAGACATTATAGGCACCTATTAATGTAAGCAGAGAAAATAATAGTTTGTTCTTTCTTTTATCACTTGGATTATGCAGTTGATGGTGCAGAAACAGAAACTAAGAGCAGCGACAGTGTAGAAATGGGTGAAGTCCTTGTAAATCTCTGGAACTTTGGGGACAGACAGATCCAGCAACTCTCCACTGTTGTCTTTGTATAGTGTGCACCTATTTGAGACAAATTCATAGACATCAACACATAAGATATTAGGTGTACATAGCTTTGTTTAACATCATTACTATCTTACCTTAGCTTCTCTGATTTGGTTTTGTGGACAGTCATTTTCTCTCCCGGGCCTGGTTGTGCACCCTGTGAATTTAAGCAAGATAAATAAATGATAAGTGAATAGTTTGAAATGTGTGTAGTTTTAGTATTTGAATTACAATTACATTATTATCAGACTTGCTAACAAAAATGCCCTAAGAGCAGCCAATTAATGTTTCATGGAGATACTGTAAGGTGCCCTGAGAGCAGATTAGAATGTATGCTGCAAAAATGTCCTTAGAGCAGCCAATTCATGTCTCATGCAGATACTACAAGGTCTAAAGACCTAATGTCATAAGGTACCCACAGAGCAGTATTACAATGTGTGTAGGAAAAATGCCCTAAGAGCAGCCAATGAATGTTGCACTTAAGGCGAGACACTACAGGTGAATAGGCTAACCTTTTTAAATAATAGATATCTCCATGAAACTTCCTCAGTTGATTACTTACACAAGTATATAAAAAAAATTTATTACAAGTTTTTGAAATGTTTATGTTTAATTATACAAATTAGGCATTTTCTCATTAAATATGCGCGATTTTGCATATATTTTCGGTAGATAGATCTGAACATATGATAAAGCCAGGTGCAAAATTCTTTTTTCATTTTGTTTACACACAAGATGAAAACAAAATTACAGAGGGATTTCAGGATATCTGCTTTCATTTCCTAGGAAATCAAAATATACTGTCCATAGCCTTAAAAAATCGATTTTCGCTATGTTTTTTAGCTTAAAATTTCACATAAATCAGGGCAGGAATGATTTATTAACAAATCCCTCTGTAAATATCTTCAGAATACTACTAAGTGTATAACTGGAAAGTTTGGTGTACATAGGTGCTACATGGGCTGAAATGTTTATACTGGAGAATGACAAAAAACTCATTTTGAGAAAACGGCATTTAAAGATTTAAATAGTGGAATTTAATACATTTCTATTGGAAAAATTGCTCAAAAACAGAATAAATGCTCAGGCCCTTAGTGATAATAATATAGAATATTTCAAACTCATGAAAATTGATTATTTAATAAAATGGCAGGCATATAAGACCTACAACTGCAGTAACTCAATGAATTAACATTGGCGTGTCATGCACAAAGTTGCAGACAAAACCCACGATGGACAGGTGTATGGACACAGAACAAGACCAACAATGGATGTAACAGCTTTTTTAAAGTCTAACGGTCCATATGTATTTTAGCTGTGCTTAGACTCTTGCGCCTATGTTTTACACTGGCAGCTGTGACGGCCTCAGCTTTTGAGGTCCTGAGCATATCAGTTTCTCTCATTGAATTGACCGTCACAACTGTGCTCTGAAGCCACAACTTCTCCATAACAGAAAGCATGGCAGAGGCACCTCCATGGCCATACTTGCTGCTGCTCCAGCTTACTTTTCCCACAAAACAGTCCCCTCAGTCAGCTGATGGTGAAGATAACTAACCAGAAACAGTCCTCTCAGTCAGCTGATGGTGAAGATAACTAACCAGAAACAGTCCCCTCGGTCAGCTGATGGTGAAGATAACTAACCAGGCTCCCATCAGCACTGGTTCATAACACAACAGAACAAAACTAATTATGACTCATTCAAAAGACCAATATTTAGAACATTGGAGAAAGCAAACAAAGTAGACTAAATTGTTATTTGACAGATTATCTTCACACTGTCAGAGATACAAAGAAGAGACGGATCCTGACTAAATACAGGCTCAGTGACCACCAACTGGGTCAGACAGAGATGCACTTCCTCCTCCACTGGGAAAAACTATCTTCACTAAGAGATTTACACTTTGAAAAAATAGCCAAAAAAAGTTAACACCAGAAGAGAAGCTGATAGTTCTCCTAGGAGAAGAGACAGCAGCTCCACTGACAGCTAAACATGTATCAGCCTGCTACAGCCTGAGGGACTCACACCACTTAGGATCCCAAAATAACAGATCTGTTTAGTAGCCTATTATATAGTAATGTTTTGTAATATAGTGTGTTGTATCGCGATCAGTACAGTGTGGTACATATGTGACAAATATTTAATATATGACATGTAGGCTATGACTTTCTGTAAACTGCTTTGAGAGAGAGAGAGAGAGAGAGAGAGAGAGAGAGAGCGTCTGATTACCTCCGCTGTCTGAACACTCCTGTTTTCTGAACGATAGTTTAAACATCGACGTACTATGTGAAGGCATTTCATCATCTGCTGTCTTAGTTTGTAATCCCCTGTGTCTTCTTGCTAATGACAACTGTTTTTGTCTTCTCTGACGTGATTTTCGGCCGTTTTCGACGCACTTCTTTCAATATTTTGAGCTACCGCGGAAATGTAAGAGCACGTCACGTGACGATTCTGAACGAATCACGTTGTCAGAAATTGGCATCAGCCAATGAGATTGCGCATTTTGAGTTAAATCCCCCCTTTTACTTTCACGATTGGTTGCTGATAAAAAGGAAATGACCATATTTGGATCCGACAGCATTATACAGGAGAAAGAGAGCTTTCCAACGGTATATGTGACGACAGGGTGCAGACAGCGATCGCGGAGCAGCGGAATGATTTAGAACGCCAACTTTTGTTGAATTTAGGTGAAATCTACCGCCGCAAAAAGACAAAGTGTAGTAAAATAAAGACCTAAATGTGTATTTCGGGCTTTATTTCACCACAAGTCTGAAAGAAGACATGTTATTGAAGACAAATCTCAAAATTGACCAGTGAAAAAAAAACGATGTTTTTGCCTGCCGTGTCTCGACTTAAGTACGACAAGGTTCTCTAAGAGCAGTATTAGAATATATGCAGCAAAATTGCCCTAAGAGCAGCCAATAAATGTTGCATGGAGATACGGTAAGGTGCCCTGAGAGCAGTATTAGAATATATGCAGCAAAGTTGCCCTAAGAGCAGCCAATTCATGTTTCATGCAGATACTACAAGGTGTCCTGAGAGCAGTATTAGACTATATGCAGGGAAGTTGCCCTAAGAGCAGCCAATGAATGTTGCACGGAGATACTACAAGGTGCCCTGAGAGTAGTATTAGAATATATGCAGCGAAGTTGCCCTAAGAGCAGCCAATGAACGTTGCATGGAGATACAAGGTGCCCTGACAGCAGTATTAGAATATACGCAGCAAAGTTGAACTAAGAGCAGCCAATTCATGTTGCATGCAGATACAAGGTGCTCTAAGTGCAGTATTAGAATTTATACAGCAACAATGCACTAAGAGCAGCCAATAATTTTGTTGCATGTAGCTAGCATGTAGCTATTACAAGATGCCCTGAGAGCAGCAAGAATTCCGCAGCAAAAATGTCCCTAGACCTAACATAAGGTGCAATGAGAGTAGTGTAACTTGCTATCATAGCCAGTAAAAGTTACACATTTCATCAGGCTAAAGTAATTAATAGAATTTAAGCTAACATTAGCTATGATACTGTCATTTCTTAGAGCTAGCTAGCTAATGTTGTGAGCTAGCTTACTTACATTAGTTAGCTAGCTAGTTAAATAACATGTTGATAGAAAAACAAGCTTTACTTTAATCCAAATACTTTAAAGCAGCCATATTATGCTCATTTTCAGGTTCATAATTGTATTTTAAGGTTGTACCAGAATAGGTTTACTTTTTAAAAAACACCATATTTTTGTTGTACTGCACCGCTCTCTCTCACTGCTGCAGATCCTCTTTTCAGCTGGTCTCTGTTTTAGCTACAGAGTGAGACCTCTTTTCTTCTTCTTCTTCTGTACTGTCTTTGATTACATTTGCACATGTGCAGTAGCTCAGATGTAGATCATGTCAGCTAGCTAGCTCCACAGACAGTAAAAGAAAGGCTGTTTCTACAACTTTGGTCAGTTACAAGGCAGCATTAGCTGGGAAACTTCTAAATGAGGGCGCACATGTAAGTAGTTCTTTTGTAGAGTATGGTGAACTTGTGTGTGTTGTAGCAGTGCTTTGCTATTGAGAACGAGGTAGCATGCTAGCGTTAGCATGCTAGCGTCAGCATTAGCATGCTGACGCTAACGCTACGAGCTAATTGTTGCGGTTAGCCTGCTCGTTTCGGCTTGTGACGTCACAAGCCGTGCCGATTTTGACCAGCTCACCCAGAGACTGAAGGCAGGACACATTCAGAAACCGTATCTCACTCTAAACACCATGGATGGATTGTTTTCAAAGTTTGTATGTGTGTGTAAGCACCAGAGACACAACAGAACACCCCAAATCCCAGAAAAAGTGTTTTTTTCATAATATGGGCACTTTAATCTTGACATTTCCTAATATAGTTCAACATAAAACATACCATCACCTTGACTGCAACTATCTCCTTTTGTTTGGTAAGAGTGATGTCTCCTGAGTCCTGAGAAAAAATTCAAATAATCTAAGCCCCTCCTCCATGTCCCGCCTCCTGCTGTCGCTGATTGGACGGCTGAGAGAACCAATAAAATTCAATGATGCCCTGAGAACATATTTCAGTCCGGCCCCTCACAAATTTTGAGCCGGCCCCCATATCAATGTAGGTTGACAATTAATTTTGGCCCGCCTAATTTTTGTCACTTTCTTCAACGGTTTTAAATAAAATAAAAAATAAAAAAACCCACATTTCCTCCCAATCGTTTCCTCTCTCCTCGCAGGATTCCCTCGCTGCGTCTCTCCCGTGCTTCCTCGAGCGGGACGGACTAAGACGCTAAGAGGAAGGGAAGCAAGTGAAGGAAACAAGGATGCAATTGTACAAAGTTTTTTTTTTTTTACATTTTAGCGGCTATTTTCGAAGTTTTTGATGCTTTTTCCAACGTTTTTCGCATTTCCTTCGACATTTTACTCGACGAAACTGTAAGAAAGAAGACTGTATGGGACATGCAATAATACAGTCAAAGATATTTGACTTTTTCGAAGACAAAGCAAGAAAACAGAGCACAGATATTGACATTATCATTCTCTTTTACCTGACTACCAAGCCAAGTGATGACTCATCTTTTTAAAATGAAACATTTATAAAGTATAGAAGTACTCAAAATCAACAATAAGCACGTAGCCATAGGACCATAGGTTGTTTACATTCAGGCACATTATGTGCATACACAGGACCTTTCTAAGCACCCCTTACAAAAATGTTCACCACAGTATTATTTTCATAGTGCATTAATACAATTAACAATTTGTTAAATGTTAAATACAATTTAAATGTGTTTAATGTGTTGGTGTTTATTTTACATAATTGTTTTAACATCCCAATCATGGAAATTTGAATTCTAATGATTTTCACATTCTACAGCATCACTGCTTTCATTTCAGTCTGACAGCAGGAAAAGACGTGAAGTCAGAAGTGTTTGTGCTCCTGATAAAGTTCCATTGTGATGCACTAAGCATTGGTAATAAACCTGGTGTAGGCAGCAGGAACATGTGTGTGCAGTGAACATAACATCGAGCTGACAGATGGAGATTAAGAAATGCTATGGACTATATTATGGGTTCAGCCTCTAGCAACCCTGCCATGCCAGGGAGGGAGTATCTGATATAGTACATACCTGCACAGGGACCACTGAGGGAGGAAAAAAATATGGGCCAAACGACAAAACAGCCCTGCAGGTTGGGTTTCACAGTAACCCTACACCACAGCTCCATCTTTCTGCCTGCAGCACTAAATATAAACATAGACAGCTGAGGAGGGCAGGACCCAACGCTCCATGGGGTTAAACTTGTGATTTATGCCAAAGAAACACCAGCAAAGCCTTTAATTGGGGGTTGCTGCTGGCACTGGGGCTTTCTAGAGCAACTGTTCCCATACCAACTTTATTAACACAGATACAGCTGTGCTGGTCTTGCGATATGCATCTGTTGTACTCCTCCATATCTTATAGTTATATACCTGGCTCCGATTGGGCCTTTGGGGGGGACAAATATCAAGCGTGGGTCCTCCTCCTCCCCCAGGAAATTTTGAGCAAAAGACTTCATTAGGAAATGATTCATTCTGATACATTTGTATGCACCAATTTATGGTGAAAACATCTTTATTTATGTGAAGAAAAACACAAGATTCAGGAGACAATTCAAAAATAAAAAGTATAAGGGAATATAATGCAGTAAGGGGCATTTCACATCAGAGACCTGGGCCCGGGTCAGAGTACACTTGACCCCCAAAGTACCGTTTGTTTTAATTAGTGTGAACATTAGATACCGTACCTCGGCTTGGCTTCTCAAAACCAACTGTACCAAAACGAGGAAGTAGACTACTATTTAACATGACTTTGAGAAGTTTTTAACCAGTTATAAAACTGTCTCAACTGTGAATTGACCGCTGGAAGTCAAAGACGTTTTGGCGCTGGTGATTTTCCTTTGGTGCTGGCTAAAACCTTGTCGGGGGAGGGTGCCTAAAATTCATCTATGCAGGAAAAACTTTTCTGCGTTTCATCCCCTCTCTCTCCCCCCTTTCCTCTCTATCTGCACTATCTAATGAAATAATAACTGCTGAACTTCAATAGTAAATCTTTGCACAACAGAGCAAAGTGCCAAAAATACACCAGCACTTTTTTGAACTTTGCTCTTTCATTATTACAGTCACTTTTTAAGATGATGTAATTTCTGTACAATCATATGTGTCCTTCCTTCATGCCCTAAGATGTTTTGTTGATCTTATGTTAATTTTATGTTGATTTTAGAGTGGTTTCTCTGTTACATGTTTGTGTTGTGATACAACAGATGCAGCACTATGCCCAAGACAAATTTCCCCTCGGGGACAATAAAGTTTATTCTATTCTATTCTTTAAAAAAGGCCCAAAAAATAATCTTAAAAAAAACCAACAAAAAAACAAACAATAAATACTTAAATCTCAGAATTAAAAGCTCATAACTTATAACTCACATTTGCCGGTTGTCGTAGTAACAACACACTCTTCAGCTCAAGTTTTTCAGGAGCTCAGCAGAAAAATAGTGACCATTGAAGAAAGCCATGGAAAGATTTGACTTGACAAATGGAGCAGAACTTCTGATGGGCTCAGTGGAAGGACCCAAGGGTGCTGTTTGTGATGAAAACTGGAGGTGATTGGGGTGGAGGAGGGCTGTACCAATCTGATACTGAAATGGCAGCAGACAGCAGCAGAAAACCAAACAGTTAAAACATTTTACAGTCAGATTTTGCTACAACCGCTGTGAGCCAATCATCTCATTGCTGTCATTGGTCAGCTGATTGAGTTAGGGGGTTTTCACACCTACCTCATTTGGTCCGGACTTCCTGACTTTTCAGTTTGATCCGAACCAAAATGACAGGTGTGAAAGCTCCCCCGGACCACGGTTCGGACCAAACGACCGAAATTTGGTTTGGCCGTATCAAGCTGAACCATGGTCCAGTTTGTTTCTAGTGTGAAAGCATTTTTTGGATGGTTCGGGCTTCGGACCAAATACAGGAAACTCTGGCAGGCTATCATCGTGTTATAAGACCGTGAAAGCTTCTTTAAGGAATAGCTCAGTGTTTAGTGTGTACGTGAGAGAGAGACGGTGTCAGCACTCAGAGCAGAGAAGTGTGTCGACTATCAGAGCTGAGAATAAATTAGCAGTTTACTTGTTAAGTGGTAGTAAACGTATAGTGTAGGTTTCAGTTTTTTTCTGAATATATGCTGCAGCTCCTCACACCCCAAGTAAAGTGTCTCGCTTCTCAACAACGCAACAAAAGCCACAGTAGCACGGAGAGAGCAGCAGTCAACTGGACAAACTCAGACACAGAGAGAGGATACGAGAGGACGGGGAAGCCTGTCTACAAACCAATCAGTTAAAACTGTCGGGAGACGCAGCTCACGTATGTGATGACGACAGGATGTAGTTTTGTCACGTATAGTTCTTTAGTGCGCTTGCATAACTGCAGTGTTAAACCAAAACTTACCGGATCAAATGCAAAAACAAGAACCTTGGTCTGGACCTTGGTTTGGATTTTTAGGTGCGAAAGCCTCCTTAGAACAAGCAGAGAGAGAGAGAGAGAGAGAGAGAGAGAGAGAGAGAGAGAGAGAGAGACAGAGAGAAAATAACTTAATAGAGTAAGCATGAATACTTCTTTAATGAAATTTCACTAAAGTTATAATATGATAATAAAGAATGAAATAAATAAATAAAATTGTTCAATCCCATGAGCAACTGTGTACATATATGTTATATTGATGGTTGGGTGACTCGGGGTGCCATAACAAAACCTTTTTCTCTTCTCTTTAAAGGGGTGCTGTGATGTAAAAAAAAAGTTTGGGAACCACTGCCCTAGCAGAGCTTTTTAAAGTGGGAGGCTGGGGGCTCCAAACTGTTTCAGAGGAGGCTCAGTGAATGGGAGTAAAAAAAATTACATTAGTTATTATGTTAGTTTTCAAAATAAGATAACATAAAACAGCCTACATGTGTGTGATTTGGTTAAAGAGATAGTTCAGAGATATGGTAGTGTCTGTATCTGCAGAGACCCTACCCATTTTTTTTTTATTTTGCTGTGTGTGGGACGTTTATGGGTGTCAACAGGAAAACGTTGTGCCCCTTGTGGGTGTGTAACCCCCAGCTAATAAGAGTTTGCAGGTTGTGCAGCGCGTTGGACACATGGACAGTATAATTTGGGCTTTAAAGGGGCTGTACTTAAAATACTGAAACCAAACGTGTTTTGGGATTGCCTCCACACGGCTCTCACAGACAGTTCTCCAACTCATCAAATACGTTTTGTGAGAACAGAGAAGCTCGGATTACTACACACACAAAAAGGGAGTGTGTCTTAATTCTCTGCCCAATACGCCATTACTGCACTATATATTTACAAAGCAAATATTAGTTTACTGCTATATTCATGTTCTGAATGTCCAATAGCCCACCAGCCCTTTAACTGACATTAAGACACCCTACAAATAGTGACAAAAAGTCAAAAGGTATTACATATTATCAAACGGGTATAGAAAAGCATAACCAATTTGAAGGATTATTATCTGAGACAAACACTGATGAGAGTAACATGTATTCTCACATTAATGAGAATATACGTTGCAATCAATATGCTTGATCCTGGAAGTTCATTGTTATAAAAGGCAGTGATAGAGGAAGTGTGGGATGTGAAGTGACATTGTAGATGGTGAAATTGAGGCAGAGACAGAGTAGGGAGCATTAGGCTGATATTTCACTGATCCCTGCCAGGCTGAACTGTTTCTGAGGGCGACTGATTAGCCCTTCAATTGCAGCGATTAGAAGAGGTGATTTCATGTTTTCTCAGCTGACAGTTAGCTGCAGGCCAGCATTTAGACCTGTTTGTGTTTTAATTACTAAAATATTTACTGCCGTAGAAGGGCTCCAAGAGTCTGCTGAGCTTAGGAAGGAAACATGTAAATGAAGTAGATGTTATCTGTTAATGTTAAAGTTAGATGTTCCAATAAGTAAGTAAGTAACCAACGACAACAAGCAGCAATTTACAAATACAGAATCATAAAAATTATAGCAGATTGAGGGACTAGTGTGTTAAAAAGGCCAGTGAGTAAAAATGTGTCTTTAACCTAGATTTAAAAACAGGAATGGAGGGAGCACATCAGTTCCCAAAATGCAGCTGGTTCCACAGTCTTGGAGCTGCAAGTGCAAAAGCTCTGTCACCTTTTAGTGTGAGTCAAGATCCAGGGACATACAGGAGAGATCTGTCATCAGATTTAAGAGACCTCGGACCACTGAGTGCCGGTGAATAAGATCCATAATATAAGATGGTGCCTGACCATTAAGAGCCTTGAAGGTGATCAGCAGGGTCTTAAACTGGATTCGGAAGTGGACAGGGAGCCAGTGAAGAGAGGCTATCACTTGGGTGATGTGCTCACATTTTTTAGTACCAGTCAACATCCTTGTAGCTGCATTTTGGACCATCTGTAGGAGACTTACTGTAATAAAGACTGGGAAAGGCGTAAAAAAGTTAGGAGTTACAATAGTCCTGCCTGGATGTAATGAAAGCATTATGACTTTTCCAAATCATTAACCCTCTGAGGTCAAATGGCATTTTTACATATCTTTTTAAATTCATCGTTTAAGGGTCTTTGTATATAAGCTGATCCCGATGTGTTTCATATAAAAATGTTCAGAACAAACTCAGCTTTCTGTAAAGTGGGCCCAAATTTGTTCCAGAGCAATGTATAAAGAGATAATTTTGCCCTAAAGCTGAAAAGTTGATGTTCGCTTTTGAAAACAAACCTACAGTCAGGTGTTTTGGTGCTTGAAATGCATTTACAAAAGGCATGGGTTCACACAAGTATCGTAATATATGAATAAAATGTCTAAAAGGAAACTTTTGCAATGTCGCTTTTTGAACACGAGTGTTGTCAAACATTGTTTGGACTCGCCGGTGCCTTTTTGGTCCTCAGAGGGTTAAAGGGCAAAATTGGCTTGAGTTTGGAAATGGTTCCTAACTGATAGTAACTATTTTAACAACAGAACTGATTTGTTGTCAAGGCAGAGTTCATAGTCAAGTATGATACCAAGGTTTTTTGCATGTGACTAATGGGGGGTGAGGTGGCCTAGCATACTGGTGAGTTGATTTTTGGACAAAAGATAATTAATTCAGTGTTGTTATTGTTTAACTGAAGGAAGTAATTTGCCATCCAACCTTAAATGTCTTTGAGGAGAGGCTGTAGGGAGTCCCTAGATTTCAGCAGCACATACAGCTATGAGTCATCAGCATAGAAATGCCAGGAGATGTTGTATTTTCTAATAATGTTTCCAACAGGAAGCATGTACAGGCAGAAAAGAACTGGACCCAGGATGGAACCTTGAGGGACACCATAAGTGACAGGGGCAGTGGATGAGGAAAACTGCCCTAATGCTACTGAGAATGTCCTGAAACTAATATATGATTTAAACAAGTTTAATGTTGTATCAAGACGTCTCAAAAGGATGGCATGGTCCACAGTGTCAAAGGCTGCACTGAGATCTAATAAAACGTGGATGGGATTTTCCCCAGAGTCATCAGAGAGTAACATATTGTTTTGATACTTTTAATAGTACTGTTTCCGTGCTGTGGCTGTCATGCCCTGCTCCTAGGTCATGCGTTAGTTTTCTTTTACATTAATCATCCTACTTTGCTTTACAGTTCTGTTTCTGTTGCAAGTCACTTTCCTTTGAGTCTTTGTCTGCTTTCCCTTAAATCCCCTTTTTGACTTTTGCTGCGTGTCTGAGTCCTGCATTCTGAGTCCCCTGTTTGCCCAGTCTGACAACTTTGAAACCTCTTTATTCAAAAAAATTATTGTGCTTTCATTTTGCACTTTATTATGTTTTCATTTGAAGTATCTGTGCACTACACTTGGAAGAATTTTCTTTATTTAAAATAGCTATGCCTTATACTGGAAGTATTTCCCTAAATTGGTTCCTTTATTAACAAGACACCAGTTTTCATTTCATTAAGAGAACAAAATGTTTAAAACCAAGTGCATTACATTAGGCTGCAGGTAAGAAACTTTGTTTTAAATATGTTTTTATTTAAAGTATCTGTGCATCTTTGCCTAATACTGAAAGTATTTTCAGTACAGCGTCTGTTCCTTAACTAAAAAGACACCAGTTTTTCCTGTTCTCTGCATCTTGGGTGGCATTTAAGAACCAAGGACTTAAACTAACTAAGTGTAGTGCCTTTTAGAATGGTTTGCACTAAAGGAAAGAAACCCAATACTTTAAGCTCTTTCTTTGTTAAAGTCTCTGCAACTAGTGTACTTGAATTTTATTTTATTTAATTTTAATCCTCAACATTAAAGCAACACCAAAGATTCTTTTGTACTTGTAACAGGGTGAACGGCACTTCTGCATTCGCTTTGCGGCACTCTATCGGCTATAACCGCACTATCCAAGTTTGCCAGATCGGGTAGCGGATCTGTAGTTGGAATGAGACATGATGGACACAATTCCGCTTCCAACCTGTAGGGAATTGGAATTGGAAATGTATTTATTTGAAACAAGGACAATGCACAAATAGAAATTAAACTTGTAATACAAGGGAACATGTCTTGGGCCAGATTATAGCAACAATTGCTAATTTCCACTTGTAGTCCCTGGGCAAGTATGACAATTATAAAAATAACAATTTTCAAAAGAAATTTAACAGGACTATAGATGACGTGGTGACGGTAATAATTAAAAACAAGCAGTTTAGCAAAAAAAAAAAAAACAGGAAAACAGGAGCGCCAAGGGGGCCCGAAGAGGAAAAGTGTTTTGGTGGTGCTTTAAGCTTATCAATACAGAACCAATTGGACATAATATGGTCAAGAGTATGCCCTAGTACATGAGTCAGTCCCTCCAGAAAAACGCTATTATGCGATCGCATAATTCAATGCATAATCAGCCAGGGGCTGCATTTTTTCAAATACGCCGCACTTTCGCCGCATACATTGCCGATTTCTGTGCAAAATATGCGGGGCTTGCATGATTTCATAATCTCCACATTTTTGTTGCAAAAAAGTCTCATATATCTTAGCAGAAAGTTGAAAAATGTTGCGTTTACTTCACATAAGAGCAACCATTTTCCCGTTGCCATGGGAACGTTATGAAGTGCTATAATTACGCGATGTGAACATCATCGAAAAGCTGCAAACCCCGCGATGAAGCCATCATGAAACCACAGTTTTTGCAAGTTTCTGCAATTTTTGCAAGTTCCCGCAATTTTTGCAAGTTCCTGCAATTTAATCGCATAAAATTGCATAAATATAATAAATAAATATAGTACTATTGAACATATGGGCTGAAAGTTGTTGAGACACCTAGTCTGGCTATCACCAGACCAAGCTTAATCTTTTAAGACTGAACATTAGTCTGGGGAGTCTGCTCTGTATTTTCAACCCAGTCTCACGGCAGTTCGTGTAAATGTCACGTTATTTTGAATCTATTGATACGTGTTCACGGGGACGTTTTTTACGTGGTGGCCAGCACAAAATACCCTACAGGGAAAGGACGCCTCACACGGCGGGAGACGGCCGCTGGGGATGTGCGACAATAACGGGATGGTTGTGATTAGGAAGACTACGGGAAACAAAACGGCACACGCGGGACGCGATCCTTGCTCGCCCCCGGGTGAAAGCCCTGTGTTGTTTGACTTTTTTTTTGGGCTTTTTATACTACTCCCTACCATTGTCGTGCTGTGACCACGAAATATGCTTCCCATTGAAATACATTACTTCACATTTTCGTGCTGGCCACCACGAAAAAAAACCGAGAAAAACTTCCCCGTGAACACATATCAATAGATTAAAAATAACGTGACATTTACACGAACTGCCGTGAGACCGGGCTGGTATTTTCTACTGCACAAGAGGCGTGATCAACGGGCATAGTTCAAATGACTCTGTACGCAACTGGATAGTCCTCAACCAATCAGACCAACCATCCGGGTGACGTAGCAGCGACAGCGGCATCAACAGGTTGCTACGCTTCGGTGGCCTGCTTGTTGAATGTAAACAAAAAGCTGCTTGGTCGCTTCTCTATCGTCATCGTGTTAAACCTGCCAATAGGGCGCCAGGTGGATAAGCCAGTTTGTGATTGGTTCCCGCAGACGGAAGCAGGATAGATAAACGTACAGATTTCCAGCCTGAGCTGTAGGGAGAAATCAAATCGCCGGCAGTTCGGGCTGGGTTTACCCAGCCTATGAGACACCACTATTCAAAGTACTTTTGAAAAGAATGAAAGGTTAGAGACATGTTAGAGACAGGTCGATACTAGTTTTTTAAAGAATGGATCACGGTGTTGTTTTTTTAATTAGGGGTTAAACCCACAGCAGTCTTAAACCACTTGAGGATAATGCTAGTTTTGTTAGCTGAGCCGGCTGGCTAGTTATCTAGCTCTCTTGCTAGGGGGTTCAGTTCTCAGTTCTGCATCATCTCTATTAGAGAAAAAAAATCACTTCATCCGATGTTTAAAGTGACTAAAACGGCTTGCCAGCCTACTTACTGGAGTTCCACAACTACACATTTCCTACAATTGTACAATGTTGGCTGTATTATTTGTGTCTGTGTGTTTATTGTCCCCCTCCCGACTGTTACTGCCTATATGTTAAGTTGATGTTGATTACAATGAGTCAGAACATTACTATTCTGCAAATAACTTTCTACTGTTCCCTCCCTGACCAAACTGCTAAATTATAACTGATAGATTTCATGTTGTAGAAATTTCAATTGAATTTACGCAATGTTAATTATACTATCACAGACAAATCAGTTGATGTGAGACCTATGCTACTTGAAACAGCAGTGATAATCTCTTTTGAGTAGTCTGCCGTTACACATGAGTAATGTCAGCCAGCAGACGGGGGAGCATAGGGGGGCGGGGGGATGAGATGGAAAGCACCCACAGGAGCATCAAAGCACTTCCTCTTTTTTTCTCCAGAAGGACACTTCAGCAACAGTCACAGGGGAGGCAGCAGTCATGCTTCTGGGAGCACAGGCAGACAGCTTTCTGCACAAAGCATACAAGTCCTGACTGATAGCTGGGGTGGAACATCGATTGCCATGCTCAGAAACTTCCCCAGACCCTCACGCTAGTTATGTTTCCTCTTTTTCTTAAGTTCCAGGGATTGACCTCTCTCTGAAGACTCACCATCCCAGGGCTCAAGTGCATAGGTTTCGCTTCAACATTGGGGGGTACACATATTAAGCGGGGGGTTGGCGGTTCCTTCCTCAGAAAACTTAGTCAGATTTCATAACATTGCAGACCACATTACAAGTACATGCAAGTTTCAACTCGCCTGAAATCTTTGGTCTGAACTAGAGCTGGGCGATATGGAGAAAATCTGATATCACGATATTCTTGACCAAATACATCGATTTCAATATTGCGACGATATTGTAGGGTTGACAATCACAGCCTTTCACAAACTATTTTTTACAATGAGATTTTTCAAAATGAATCATCAATTCATGTTTCACAACAGGTTTTCTGAGACTATTGAGTTAGTATGTGCTTGTTATCAATTTAGACAATATAACTGTATGTCATGATATCTTGATATATGATTTCATCAAGATATGATTCCACTGAAAGACGATAAATTATCATATTGAATGATTGCCCAGCCCTAGTCTGCCCAGCCCTACTATGAACTGTTCCCTATTCTGTTATTTGAGAAGTTTATTCTGATTTTTGAAGTTTCATACCCTTTTTTCTTGCTAATCTAGTATACATGGAATCTCCTCTCCAATATCCCAGTCTACGGAAACAGCTCTTCTACACATGATTCATGGTAAAACCACTCTGCGCTGGCTGTGCCATTGTTTTCTGCGGTGGCAACAACTCAGAGGAAGCGCTACCCTTGGCGTAGTGCACCGCTTGAAACTGCACTGTGCGCTGCGCTCAAAGTTAAAATGATTTCAACATTGACCTCGTTGCAGCTGACCTTTCAAAGCACAACCAAAGCCAGAAGCAGTGATGTTTTAAACCTGTGTAGGTAGCTTTAGAGTCACTAATGACATTACAACGGCTGCAGATGATGGGAAATGGTCTTTATTGGTGTTCCTCGACCTCAGCTCTGCTTTCGTTACCATCATTCATAGTATCCTTTTAAACCAGTTGGTGGGTATTTCCGGATCTGCCTTGGATTAGTTTTCATCCTATCTTTCTGGACAAAGTTTCTTTGTCTCTGTGGGTGAGTTTATGTCTGTTACAACACATCTGTCTTGTTATGTCCCACAGGGTTCTGTTTTAGGTCCAATGCTGTTCACCCAATACATGGTGCCTCTTGGACATAGTATTAGACATTATAACTTTATGTCGATGACATTCAGTTATTTTGACTTATTATGATTTTAACCAATTGTCAATTTTGAATGAATATTTGGAAGCAATCAGGGTTACCTCACTGACAACTGCCTTCTGTTAAATGCTCTTATAATTGCTCCTGAAAGTTCAATTCCTGACATTCAGCAGTATTTGGGCTTGTTAAGTGCTTGTGCTCGGCGTAATATTTGTAATAATAGCAGTGTAATTTAAAAAAGTGAATAATCCTTCAGAATAGCTTTTAATTCCATAATATCAATGCATTGGGAACACTGCACATTCAATTCCAAATCAAAACATGATCAAAATTGATCAAGTTTGTGTCATACCTTTACAGAAAGTGAAGAAAAAGGAATGTTAGGCTGTTCAAAAAAATAGCAGTTTTTGCATTTTTCTTTACAAACATTTACTGTATAAACTGAAAAATGTCTCAAGGGTTTGCTTTACTTTGAATTACTGCACTAATATTTAGTTGCATGACCATTATTTCTGAGAACTGCTTCACATCTGTGTTGCATGGAGTCGACCAACTTCTGGCACCTGTGAACAGGTATTCCAGCCCAGGACCATTGAACTACATTCCACAATTCCTCTGCATTACTGGGTTTGGCCTCAGAAACAGCATTTTTGATGTCACCCCACAAGTTTTCTATGGGATTTAGGTCTGGGGATTGGGCTGGCCACTCCATAACATCAATCTTGTTCATCTGGAACCAAGACTTTGCTCGCTTACTGGTGTGTTTTGAGACATTGTCTTGTTCAAAGACCCATTTCAAAGGCATTTCCTCTTCAGCATAAGGCAACATGACCTCTTCAAGTATTTTGATGTATTGAAACTGATCCATGATCCCTGGTATGTGATAAATAGGCCCAACACCACAGTATGAGAAACATCCCATAACATGATGTTAGCACCACCATGCTTTAGTGTCTTCACAGTGTACTGTGGCTTGAATTCAGTGCATGGGGGTCGTCAGACAAACTGTCTGCGGCCCCTAGACCCAAAAAGAACAATTTAGCTCTCATCAGTCCACAGAATGTTGCTCCGTTTCTCCTTTGGCCAGTCAATGTGTCCTTTGACAAATTCCAACCTATTCAGTACATGTTTTTTTTTCAGCAATGGGACTTTGCGGGGGCTTCTAGCTGATAGCTTAGCTTTACATAGCCTTCTTCTGATCCTAACAGTACTCACAGGTAACTTTAAGTCTTCTTTGATTTTCCTGGAGCTGATATCATTGGTTGAGCCTTTCCCATTTTGGCTATTCTTCGATTCTATATACTATTATTCTATATATATATATATAAAATATTAATTCTGGTGTGCTGCCTTCAGACAGAGAGGAGTCTGAATTAGTTTCAAATGTTATATCAATGAAAACTGAGCAGAGCTCCATTACAGTCACAATTTCCAAATATAAAGTCTCTTCCAGCCATTGCTCTCATGCACACTTTATAGACTACCCATAAACAGTAACAGCCTATCAAAACTATAATTGTATGGGTCCAGTTTGGTCTCACTGCTATTAGTCTTCTTTCTCTCAATAAATACCCAAATCCTGGATCAGAATCCAAACCAGAAAACTCCGGAACTCTGCTGGAAACAAATTCCACCCAGAGGTCTCTTTGTTAAAGTCAAACTGTCCTGCCAAATATCTATAAATATCCTGCTGGATGTTCAGGCCATGGATCTGACACCAGGCCCCCCAGGTTTTACTTATTGGTAATTTATGATGTTGCGACCGAGGTGTAGGTTATCTGGCAACTATCCTCTCCCTGGGAAAATAAAGGAAAATCTTAAACCGCTTGAAAAAAAAAGTTGTTTTGACATCACATCACATTTATTAGTTATTTCCTGCAGTTCCAGGTTGTTGTTTTTTGGTGTTAATCTCAGAATGAAAAGCTTCCTTCCAAAGTAAACTACAGCATGTTGTAACGACTTGCGTTACACATCTACAACCATAGCTCAGCTGGTCCAAACGAAAGGGATGGATAACAGAATCAACTCCACAGGGAGGTATCCGTGTCATCTCTGCTGGACTACTGAGCAGCATATTTAACGAGTCAGAGGAGATGAGGGGCTTTGCCCGGTTTCATTTATCTCCCACAGTCAGGGGGGGTTGCCCCCCCCATGGCTCCCTTGGCACAGTCAGCAGGCAGCTGGTACAGCGGGCAGTGGTGCAGGGTGCGGCTGCTCTGCTGCACAACACATTCTGGCTTCATCTTACGAAGGCCGTGTTCTGCTGCTCTCACATTCCCAAGCAACCCGTTCTCACTCCCAACTCGTAAAATCCTGATGCTTGGTCAGTGATTCTCAGCGTCAGATACCGACGAAAAAATCCCCCTTCAGCGTCTGTATGCAACAGCTCTGCGGCGCTTTAAGATGACGTAGTATTAAGAGAGAAAGTGGTAGAGAGTAGTATGAAGACCGAAAATCCGCGTAGTGAGGTTGGTTGGCGGAGGTGGATGGGTCAAACAACAAAGGACCTTTACCCAGGAGACCGGGGTTCATGTCCCGTTATTAACCTTTAACTTTTATTTATCCAGGTAAGTCGATTGAGAACATATTCTCATTTGCAACGACGACATTCATATCTGGAAGCTGAGCACTGGAGCGGTTGGGGTTAAGGGCCGTGTGTGTGTGTGTGTGTGTGTGTGTGTGTGTATGTGTATGTGTGTGTGTGTGTGTGTGTGTGTGTGTGTGTGTGTGTGTGTGTGTGTGACTACTGTGATATGTCATTTGCTATCAGGTCTCTCTCTTTCCCACTTTCGTTTTTATTTTTAATCAACAAACTGTACACATTAGGAGAGCAACATACACATATGGTCAATTAATATATACTAAATATATACTTGCTGTCCCAGCATGAACACATACACAAAACAAAAACAGACAAAACAAACAATAAAACAAAACACATCAGACACAAGACACAAAATGTCCTTTACCTGGTCACTTGCTCTTAAAAGTAAAAAATAGAGGAGACTCTGGACAGTCCTATTTTGTGCCTCTCTCTTGTGGAAATAATTGGGATGTCCAACAGATACAGCAGCTTGTGGAGATACATAAATCAATTCAACCAAATCAATACAAATATCAACAAAAGAAAAGTGTTCTGAAAAAGTATTTCCATTCTACTTGGTCAAATCCTTCTTCTGCAAATCATTTCCGGCTCCGCGCAGAGCTTTCTCCGTAGCCTACGTAAGTGGCCTGATGTTTATACTTGTGTGTTTGTCATGATTGTGAGTTCTGTTATGTTCTGTTTCCTGTTTTATTTTGAAGTCTGTCTTGTCTCCCTTGTCTTGTTTAATTTACTTCCTGTCTTGTGTTTCCCGCCTTTTTTAATTGTTCTCCCAGCCCTAATGTGTTTCACCTGTTCCCCAGCCTAGTGTCACCTGTTGCTTGTTTCCTCATTTGTTTTGTGTATTTAGTCTCTGTGTTTTCCTTTGTGTCTTGTGGGAGCATTACCTCTGTCTTGTCGTTCTGTGTCTAGCATGTGTTGCTGCCTACTGGTTTTGTCTGGAACTATATCTTGTAAGTTTTTTGCTCTGCCAGTCGCCTGGATAGTGATGGGCGAATGAAGCCTTGTGAAGCCTCTGAAGCTTTTTCCTGATTGTATCGCAAAATGATCCGAAGCATCAAAGCATCAAAAACAACACAGTGACATCTGGTGGTCAGTCAGCAGAAATGACAGCGGCTATGACCTTGACACATTCGAACGAAGCTACAACATGAACATAGGCGAGACAGAATGGGCACATGCATATGGCATGACATGACTGAACTTGAATTAAATGACATGAACAGGACATGACTGAATTAAAAATATAAAGCCTATGTTTGAATATAACATAATATAATAATATAAATTACTGTGATCAGGATTTGAATGTAAGTATGTTTAATTAGGCTACATATGGATTCAATAAACTGCAGCAACAATTCCATCTTCTACCGCTAGGTAGAATTATGTACAGGTGTATGTAAGTAGGCTAATTTCCATTAAAAGGCTAATCAAATAAATTAGAAGCCACACTCATAAACCCTGCGATGTTCCAGTGAATTCTAACGGGCCGTTGGTAAGCACGCAGCGACATGAATCCATGAATCCAGCCAACCCTTCCGGAGTTTCAGTGACGTTCGAAGCTTCGGACGTCATCAGTCAAGTGCTTATTTCAATTCGATACAAGCTCCAACACTGCTTCGAACCAGTGTGCTTTGCGGGAGTGATACAAGCTTCGGTGCCTTGGTGTCAAACGTCCCATCACTACGCCTGGACACTCTTTGTTGTAAATATTTTGTCGTTAATAAATTCTGAGCTGCATTTGGATCCAAGCCTCACCTCTTTATCCACCAGAGGATCGTGACAGTGTTGGTGTGTGCGTCGATCTCTTTAAGAGAATAGCAGGGACATGCATGTGTGTGTGTGCATGGGGAGTGTGTGGTAGAGTGAGTGAGAGAGTGACGGTGATTATCTTCAGAGTGAGTAGTGACTCTAGAGTAATAGTGAGAGAACCAAAGTGTCTCCCCTGTTCTTTCTGACCACAGTGGGAAATCTGGAGCAGGAGAAGTTAACCCTCTCCTTGATTTCATGTTGTTTATGGAGAAGGAGAACCGAGAAGAAATGAGTCGGGGGAAATGCAGCGCTACCAAGCCACGGCCGAGCGACGTGCGTCGCATGTCGCAGCGCCGTGTAGTTACATTTTTTGAGAGGTGCACGTCAGGGTACGGTGTAGGGTTGGGCGTAGGGTCCGTGCCTCCACGTACCTATGGTGTAGATTTAACGCAGAAGCATAAATCCTGCTTTTTTTTTTAATCTCCGATAACTTTTGACCTTCTGACATTTGACTTTTGAGTAGAACGGTTTTGCTGGTTAAAAATAAAACAATCTGCCATGCCATATCGTGGGATCACAAAAACAAAGTGTCTTCAGGAATACTTGCTTAATAAACAAATGACTTGCAATCCCATGCAGTGACCTCAGTCTGTTTCAAGGCCTGACATATTGACCATCTGCAGACTAAGTGTGTGTGGTTGGATCTGTGCTGGTTTAGGCCCAGGTTTGGAGCAGGCCAAACCCCAGCTTCTAAATCAGTCGCTGACCAGGGTCTGAGCATGTAGTCTGCAGCCAGCGGGCATGACCAGACAAAAGTGGTTGCAAACCCTAGCGATGCTGAAGCAGCACTTTTTAATCACATCTCCAACTGTTGGGGTTATAATTAAACCATAGAGCCGTGGATTATTTAGAAATCCAATTCCTGCTTTGCAGAGGGTCCAGAAATATCACCAGCAATAACTTCTCATTAATGATCGTAATGATATATGATAAGTGGGTGGGGTTGTTTTCATTTCATTTTTCTTTTGCAGGTTTGTTTATACATCTTGATTGGCTTTTCTACGTTAAAGCTTGGACTGGTACCTTAAGCATTGTGTCGAATGAGGCCAAATAAATTAGAGTAGATTAATACTCCTACATAAACAATCAGGAATATGCAACAATATACCTACAGTAATACAGACATGAAAAAGACCTTTGTTTGACTGAGCAACCCGGTCGCTCAAAAAGCTGTATTACAAAGAATGGCTTACTTTCCTAAATCCAATCCAATTTTTAATCTTGCTTTCCATAATATTTGTGCATGGTAACTAAAGTATGGTTAATGTCAGGGAAAGATTTTATGGCAACTATGGTTAGAGCAATTGTGAAAAATGGGCTTCGTAGCCCACGCCCACACAGGCTGGTGGCGACAAGGACACACTGAGGTTGGGTGGTGATGGGGTGAGTCACAGCAAACAGCAAACGTGGATTGTGGCGAAAAGTGCAGATTTATTTACAGTGCTATAAAATACGTGATCTGGCACACTGCCAACAAAAAAAGACTTCAGAAAAAAACAAACAAAAATAAACCCACAGGTTTCTCAGTTTAAATAGCACAAGCAAATATTCTCTATCTCAATAATTCTCTGTATACAACCTCTCAGCATGTTGACACTCTCCAGACTCCCACCCTGAGGGCAGAAAACCCTCGCTTTAAATAAAGCCCTTCAATTAAGCTAATTGGTAGAAACCAACGTGACAGGGTGTTTTGCTATGTATAGTGATTCAGCAGATATTCTATCACACACATACATTGAAATATAGTTCATCATACATTTCAGTACTAATAATAATAATATTATTTACCTATAATTAAATAATAATTACGTTGCAAATACAGCCAATTTTGTATTGCGACAATAGCTTCCCCCGCTCAAATCAACACTTTCCCCTGTCCCAAACAGGGAATAAACTAGCCATTGTCATGGGGCTCGTGTTCCTTGGGGAAACAAAGTGATGCATGACCAGGAATATATATATATATATATATATATATTACACATGAATTCAATTATACATAATTAGTACAAAATGTAGTTACAGGCGTAGGACCATTAGATGTTGCTTTATTGTGCGCTTTAGCAATCTGAGCTGGAAGTGAGTTCCATGCAACCATGCCTCGATACGATACTCTATGTTGCTTTGATTGCTCTGGATTTAGGAACTGTGTAAAGACCTCCGATCCATCGACAGTGTAGACAGGGACCCGCACGCACTTATATTCCCTAATAACTTGCATGGAAATAAAACAAAGATACGGTCTTAACCCTCCTAAAGTCTCCTTTAGCGTCAGATCTAAGCGCGCTGGGTCGGGATGATTGTCGTCACTTTTGACGCAGTTAGGGTTAAGGAACGATGGTGGGTGGGCTGATAAAAGGTGCGTTTACGTGACACACAGAACAAGAACGGGACAGCTGGGTTTAGGAAAAGAAAAACGCGACAGTTAGGTTTAGGAAAAGATCGTGGGTAGGGTTATAAAATGCACGTTTCTGTGACATGCGGGACATGAACCCCGGTCTCCGGGGTGAAAGTCCTGTGTTGTCCTGTGTTGTTTTTACTATTTCAGTCATATATTACAGTACTTTTGTGAACCCAAGACTTTTGGAACGTCATTTCAAACACCAAAACAATTGAGTTTAGGTTTGTTTTCACAAGAGATTTGAGAAATTTAAAAAGCGGACATAGACTTTTTAGCTTTAGGGCCAAATTATCTTTTTACACATTGCTCTGGAAGAATTTTGGGCCCACTACAGAAAGCTGAGTTTGTTCTGAACATTGTGATATGAAACACATGGGTATCTGGTTATATGCAAATATCATTAAAATGTGAAGTTATGAAGCAATGTAAAAATGTCCTTAGACCTCAGAGGGTTAAGACTGGTCTCCTGCATGAAAGTCAGTCCATCACCCCACCCCATTGGCATCGAAAGTTGGCATTGGATAAAATTCAAGCATTGGGGAATAGTCCAATATGGGCATAATTCATTGGGACACTGGGCTGGACTCAGAGTATTTTGTTTGTTTACATGAATAGAAATCTGAGCCTGAATAAAAAATTTGACTGAGAAACTGTCTCCATCATGGGACATATATCAGCAGAAATTCAATAGATGAAGCCTAATAGTGGCAAACTGCCTTCAAAATTCAACAGCGCAGACAAGAGCCATTGACTCAATACTAAATAAATCATTTACCACTAGGCAAATAAGCTGTGTAATTCAATGACACACTTTGACAGCAGATGGATGATACTGTACACTGGGTACTTCAGTTTCAGCTTTTCTCTGCAAATCGAGCTCCAGCGATCAGCCAGTGCCCATGTGCTTCTCCCTGTGCCTGCCTCAGCTTGTTTTGCTTTCTTCATTAAAGGGATCTTTGCTCCATATGTGCCTTTAACAACTCCCCACTTTCTACAGTAAAACCTCAGGCTAGCTGGTTCTAATTTGTCATCCCTTACACGTTATTAACCGTACGAGCCTTAAAGTGGATCTGGTACGACGGGGGGGAGGGAGTGGGCGTCAAGTGGGTTGCTGGGAGGAGGATGACACCAAAGGCATCTAATAAGCACTTGGTTTATTTTGCTATGCATGTGGTAGGGCTTAGTAAGAAGGACACATGTTTGTTGAGTCATCCCTTAAAGGACTAAGTCAAGTTTTACGGAGTTTGTCATTTTGGTCAGCTGTTAAAAGGTAGGGATGGGTATTGTTTAAACATTGTCGTTACCAATACCGTGACTTTGATACCAGTTCTTGGACCCTACTATTTTCGATACCAATTTTATAATATCCATTTTAACAAAAAGAAATAACAATATTACAGCAGAAATCCTTTATTTATTTTTCAGTTCCTACTACGAAAACCCCATCTTGTGCGTAACGTAGAGTCACAGCCAATCACAGACATTATTAGATCTTGGTAGAAACACGCTGCAGGCTTATTGGCTCACTGACCCTGATGAGATGTACTCCTTTAGGTATTGAAATTTGGTATTGAATGACAAAGCATTTTTCAACAATCGATACTAAGGAGGCAATTCGGTCGGTGCCTAAAAAGTATTGAATTCTGTACCCAGCCCTATTAAAGGGACAATCAATGATATTGACTCTTAACTAACTAATGACAAACAGCAGGAACAACAACAACAACAACAACAACACAGCGAACCCAAAGCCCCCCGTTCCACCCCAACATAACCAACTATCTTAATATATTCGTAGCTAAACTGTGCTGTAAGGTCGAATGCTTTGTCAGAAAACCAAGCCCATTTGCTGTATACACTGGAGAGGAGCACAACAACAGTCAGCCATTTACAGTACACCTTTAGTCATGTTTCTATTAAAATGTTCGGATCTTTCAAGCAAATTTATGTAATTTCAGCAATGTAAAATGTGACTCACTGCATGTTTCCATTGCCTACATTTATGTGAATATATTCAAGAGAAAGTGACACATTACATAATTAATAGAGAACCAGTGACTCTGATAGATCATGGCTTTTCTGTATCCAGGTGGATGGAAATGTTCTGTTTGTGTATATTGTGCTTGACAGTTTGGCATTGAAAGTAGTGGTTGGAAGTCCATTCAGTACTTCCAATCTTCAGAAATGAAATTGCATTATTTTGTCTTTTTCTGCTCTGTAAATCACAATCCCTGTGTTGTTCCAGAAAAAAATGAGAATTGTATGTTTTATATTTTTTTATTTCAGGATGGCACCCCCTACATTTGCATTAATTCATCTGAATACAGTTAGCCTTTGTTTTCATATGGCCAATCACATCTTTGCATTAAGCAGTGTGGTCAGCGTTCTATCATAGGCAGAGCAGATGGTCACACTGAGCCAGACAGCAGCCTGCAACACAACATATTAGCTGTCCTGCTAAAGTCTTTTTGTCTAACCTTTAAACATGACTTGTCCTGCAGCTTAGCTTGCTAAACGAGCGACCACAGCACAGAGAAAAAGTGCACGGCTAACATCCGCTGGAGGGCCAGATAGAAAATCAGCTGCTCAGCTGCAGCATATTAAACAACATTAAATTATTGTAAACCTAACTCCAGATGTCACTTTGGGTCAGTTTAGACTGTGTAAGGTGTGGCCCTTATTTTTCAATATCACTGCTAACAACACACTGTCTGCTCATGGCTTGAAAGCTACAGAGCGAGTTTGTTAACATTACAACAACATGACTCGGCGGAGAGAGACACAGAGACACGCAAGCGTGTTGAAAGCGTTTCCAGGCAAAATGGAATAGGAAAAGATGTTTAAATGTCATTTTGACACAAATACATGTTAATAAATGACATGTTGATGTTTGAAAGTCTCTAGGTTTTAATATAAATGCAGATATAAATGTAATAAAAAAAAAAATTCTGTCAATACAGAACGAAATATTCTGTAGCCTATTTTGCCGTCAATACTGCAGACGTTGACTTTGCTGTAATCAAATCAGTATATATTTATGTTTAAAATGGCATTTCATTTTATCAATGGGAAACATACATGTATACAGACAAGGCTAGCAGCAGCAGCGCCACGTCAGACACGTTTCTGGTGTGTGAAGACATAGAAAAATCCACGCAGCTGATACGCAACAGAAACGCCACGCTCACGCCACGTTCACAACACGCTCATGCCACGATCATGCCACGCAGCCAGTGTGAGGCCGGCCTTAGTATCAGCTGGAGTGATTTACACAGCTGGACTGTTTACACAATGTTATCGTTGAGCACTGTGGATGCTAACATTGTTAGTTATAGTTATAGTTATAGTTATAGTTATAGTTATGGTTATTGTTATCGTTCCTGGTGTGGACGGGCCTTAAGTCTAGGATGACTTAATGTTATTTCAGTTGGACTTATCCCATCTTTTAAGAGCTTATAGGGACTGGCCTACAGTATTGACCATCTACTATATCTTGTGACTTCTTCAGGTAGAGTGAAAAAGAGCTTAGCATTTTGAAATGTCCCACACCTTTGAAACAATATATTGCCATTAACAATATTGGGGACATTGGGATCATATAGAATATCACAGTATCTTGAAAAGTAAGGGTGGAGGTTGGGCATGGGCGATGGATGTGTAGAACATCAGACTTTCAAACAGGAGACAGGAGTGTGTCCTGCCCTGACCTCCAATTAATGTTTATGAACACTAAGCAGTGTCTTCCCTTAATCTTAATCAAGTGTTTTAGTTGCCCAACCTTAGTTGCAAAGAAACTCCCACACACTGTCTAACTTGCAGAATTAAAGCAGCCATATTATGCTCATTTTCAGGTTCATAATTGTATTTTAAGGTTGTACCAGAATAGGTTTACATGGTTTAATTTTCAAAAAACACCATATTTTTGTTGTATTGCACTGCTCTCTCTCACTGCTGCAGAACCTCTTTTCTTTTTTATTATTATTAATAATAATAATAATAATAATAATAACATAATATATTATTAATATACAGTCTATGCTCCCATCTCATGCCCTCCTGGCTGGTGCTGCCCCGAGCTTCGGCTTTTCAAAATAAAAGCCTGCGTCTGGTCCGCTATATCTTTGTACTTTGGTGTTTTTGGATGTTTGTGAATTCAAAAGTACGACAATCATGCTAATAAATATAATAACTTTTTCAGCAGATTTCTTACTTACAACACGATGGAGTTAGCAAAGTAGTTTTGTGTTTAAGGAAATAGTATACTAGCTTCTGTTATTTTTCTGTATTTGCATGTGTTGTCAAATTAATGAAGTTGTTTTTCTTTTTGCATTGCTTCTTTTTTCGGGGTTTGTGTGCTTTTCTTTTTGCATCGTTTTTTATTTGCAGCGCATTTATGTATTTGGCTGTGTTGTGGTATTTGCAGTGCGTTTGCTGAATGCTGCACATATGTTGTCAAATTAATGAAGTTGTTTTCTTAATTTGCTTGTGTTTTCTTAAGCTGCAGGGCGTTTGCCCCTGTCGGCCACCGTACATTCTCACTCCCATCGCATTAAATATGGGCGCTTGGTCATGTGCCTTTGGCATTTGTTATTGATACTAAAAGTCTCCTTTAGCCTCATATCTAAAATTGGCGCGTCCCTTTTAGACGCTCTGGGTCGGGACGTACGTTTAACTGACATGTAGCACAAGAACGGGACAGTTAGGTTTAGGAAAAGATCGTGGGTGGGGTTTCAGTGACACGCAAGACAAGAACAGGACACAAACCCCGGTCTCCTGGGGAAAAGTCCTGTTTTGTTTGACCCATCCACCCCCCCAACCAACCTCCCTACGCGGCATTTCAGTATTTCCTACTACTCTCTACCGTTGTCTCTCTTCATACTACGTCATCTTACAGCGCCGCGGTCAAGCGGCTGCTCTGCCTGGTGCGTTCTATACAGACGGTGAAGGGTGATTTTTGCGTCGGTATGTGACGCTGAGAACCACTGACCAACCATCAATATTTGACGAGATGGGAGAACTCTGAGCATCATTTTGTCTCTTCAGAAACCTATGGGTGATGTCACAGAGCCTACGTTCATATTCTATACAGTCTATGGCAGGGATCTTCAACAGGTGGTCTGGGACCCCTAGGGGGTCCTCAGAGTCAATGCAGGGGGGCCTCCAAATTACTGTGAATTTTTGAAAGTTTTTTCAAAAATGTAAAAAGTCTTAACATGAATCCAACATATTATTAGCAAATATAA
This sequence comes from Sander lucioperca, assembly GCF_008315115.2. NCBI lineage: Eukaryota > Metazoa > Chordata > Actinopteri > Perciformes > Percidae > Sander > Sander lucioperca. The sequence goes on along the minus strand of NC_050179.1, from coordinate 29,115,894 downwards.
ATCCCCACTGTTTACTGGCCTATAGGTAAGGTAGTCACTAAGGCCATCCACAGATATGTGCCACATGTATGTTTAACAATAAACCATGATTTATAAAATCATGCCAATAATTATTACAGCTATTTGAATAGCTTAGTATTCTGTGCAAAAACACATGTATAAAGGCTTTAGGCCGCCCTACAAGTTATTGTAGGCCCAGTTTAATATGCAACTTAATTCTATACAATATATTTAGTAGGGGCTCCCTGATCCATCTCTCTTTCAGATAAGGGGTCCTTGGGTAAAAAACGTTGAAGACCCCTGGTGTATGGTATAGACACTAGCCAACAACTTCATTATAGTTCTAAATAATTCATTATGTTCTCATCCTGCTGTAAGCTAATTTAATGTTGAGATTTAATTACCTAATTTAAACGTATGGATGCAAACACTGCAGCGATAGCTCTGTGCTGGAGTTTTACTGTATTGGCCACAGTTGGTACTGCTGGTCACAACAGGCTCCGTGATCCAGAAACACTTTTCAACACACCCTAACCCTAACCCAAAGAAACACATGAGTTTTAACTAATGCAGTTTTATAAGTTAACTAACAGGAAACAGAATATATGTATATGTAATTGTTGTATTATTCCACTTCTGTCTAATAGTTGAATATTTAGAAGAAAAAAAATGGTATCGTAAAATGCTATGAAAATCCATATGATGTATATAGTTTAGTTGTTGCAGATGATATGCTGAGCAGACTAGGATTCTGGTGGATGCCTCTGTCTGCAGGATGTGGAGCTGAAAGGGGCAAGTGTCCAGCTCACACCGAAGCTAAATGACCTAACCAGAACTCCATAGAGCCTATAATTTATTTGACGAGGATGTCAGCAGTACTTCAGTATTTGAAAAGAAAACAACATGGAGGGTGGAGCGAGCGACTAATTATAGAAGAGTGAGAAAACCACACAACCACCAGAGGCCTGGGGTGAAGACTCAGTATTTTACATGGATCAGCCTCACTTTGCATTGTTGGAGACAGTTAAAGGGTAACTACCCTTTTTTCAACCTGGCCCCTATTTTCTTTTATTCATTTCTTTTCTATTTTTCAGCCACAGACCGGGCTACAACCCTATGGGGCAAATGTGCATCGTCAATTTTGTCCACTAAAAGTTCTGGTTTTGCCGCTGACAGACTCAGATTAATATTCAAAGTGTCTGACAACATTATTGAAAGGATCCCTTCAGAGATATGCCTTTTTAAAAACCTATTTAATACCTTTCTGTTTAACCAGAAACATCTCTGAGGTTGCTAGCACTACATTTACCAGACTCCATTTTAAAAACAATACTTTTAGCGTGTATAGAGCCAACATATTTTCACATGTAAATTGGTAAACTATGTAACTAAGCTAGGCTAATCACCTCCTGACTTCAGCTCTGTACTTAATGCACAGACAAGAGATTGACATAGCCCCAAAATGTTGAATTATTCCTTTCAAATCAGTTTGCCATTGCTTTACCCTCAGGATGAATAGTTTCCCACTGAAGTCTATTTAGGTTAGGACTGGATCAGTATACAAAGTGGATTTTTTTTTCCATGGGAAAGTGAATATATTTTAAAAGAAATCAAAAGCAAAAAGTGAAGACACATTTAAAAAAAAAAATCAGGATTGGATAAATATGTCTGGTCATTAACCAAAGTATTGAAATACTCCAAAGTACAGAAAAAAGTCAGGGGTTCACCAAAGTACTAAAAATTCTTACCGTGGGGAAAACTGGATTACGTTGGGCCCCAGACCCAAGCCTCATGTATTTTGTGTAGCAAGTACTTTACAAGTGAATTTAGCTGACATGCAGCAAACCTGTGGCATAGTACAGTTAGTTTTCGTGTCTAGAAATACTGGTTGGTTACTAGAACTCTGGCCAAATTGGATGGGGAAACGTGGTTGGGTCAGAGCTAGTCGACAAAATTCCACTTCAGGGATTGCTCTGGTGCTGCTGGAAATTCTGCCCAATGTCCTTTTTTTCGGCCGGATGTCCGTTACCTTCCTCTTTCTTTGTGTTGGCGTTCTAACCTCCGGTGGATTTCTGAAGATTTCTCCTCAGATCTCTGCAGCGTAAATCCAGACAGCTAGCTAGACTATCTGTCCAATCTGAGTTTTCTGTTGCACGACTAAAACTACTTTTGAATGTACACATGTTCCACCAAAGCAAGTTCCTTCCTGAGACTATTTTGCAGAGGCACCGTGGCTCCGTCTGGCGCTCAGCGCCGCCCACAACGATTGTGATTGGTTTAAATAAATGCCAATAAACCAGAGCATGTTTTTCTCCCATCCCAGGATGCAGTGTGGACTAGTCAGACCTTCCTCCGCAACGCTGTGGCCCACAGATTATTTTTGTCCCAGGCCCCCCTAGTGGATTAATCACACCCTGCCTGAGCGCATCCCAAAATATCTGTACCATGGCAGGTTCATAGCAATCCATCCAACAGTTGTTGAGAAAGAAAGAAAGAAAGAAAGAAAGAAAGAAAGATGAGCAAAAATGTGTACATAAAAAAGAGGCAGAGGAGATCACAAGTAAAGTGATGTACTGTAGAACCTGAACCTCAGCATGGCCTTATTAGAGTCCTGCAGGCCTCTGTGCCTCTTTGAACAAGTGTAGCCCGTGACTACTCTACTGTATAATAACACGGTGCTGAGGGAGAGAGGCTGTAATTTGGATATTTAAAAGCCACAGCTGCTTGATATTGTGGTAACAGAGGAAAAGATGAAAACCCATTGAAGTTCTCTGGAAGGTGGCTTGTGTTCTGTGAGTACTTGAACTGTTCATCTCATTTGGTTTCACTGAGGCTGAGTAAAGGCAAATTAATGAAAAAGAGAAAGAGTGATGATCTCTTTGTGGCCTGTTCAGCACCAGCCTGCCGGGCTGTGGAAAAGCTGGTGCTCATTAGACTTGCCAGTGTATTCACAGATGGAAAAAGGTTGTTTAAAGGTGCAGTGTCTAACGCTAATAAAAAAATTACTTCATTCCATATTTGCTGAAACTGTCAAAATATACTAACAGAAGTACATCAGAGTGCTTTTGGTCGTTCAGCGTTCTCTGTAACAGCATCTAAAGACTGGAATATGTTGCCAATGCAGATAAGAGAAGTAAATACTTATTGTTCTTTTACTGGTCAGCTGAAGAACTAGCTTATTGATAATCAGACATGTGGACATTATACTGCGGACTGCCTGTAGACTTTTGCTGCCTGCCTGCAGGTTTGTCTTGTTTTGTTGCTTGCTGTCCTTTGTGTTGTGTTCGTTACTTGTTGTTGTGCATTGTGCCTGTTTGATTGTTGGTCTGTGTATGTTGCTTTTACGTGTTGACTCTATGAAGTCATTTTATTGTATTTTATTTTTTTAAACTGGCCAGGGACAACAGATGAAATTTAGGCTGCTGAGCTAACTCTGGCTCATGTACAGTTACTTTGCTGTTGATTATTGAGCACTGTCCCTGTCAAATACAACAAATGAATAAAAGTCTGGCTAGTTAGCTAGCTTTCTTGCTAATTCCACAACACATTATCACTCCCATCGCGCCAAAAGCAACGCTTGGTCAGGTGCCTTTGGTGTTTGTTATTGACACAAAAAGTCTCCTTTAGCGTCATATTTAGACTCGCTTGGTCGGTACTCTTGGCGTCACTTTTTGACGCTCCAGGGACATAAGAGTATATCCAGTTGTTCCTCGCCTGTTTGTTTAGCACGGTAACATTTTATGTACAGGACGCAGGACTTTTCTAACCGGAAGTTATTGTAATCAAACATTGTGATTGGGTCTTTACCTTTGCCAGTTGATACCTTTTGGAAAATTGGGTTTGATCTCAAGAGTACAGTGTTTCTGTACCACCAGGGTCCGTGTACTTGGTGGCCAACGGATTTTCGTTTTGAAAGGAAAAAAACAAAAACGAAAAACGGCCAGTTTCCCAATTACCATTAGTAAATAGGAAAACAAAAAACGGAAAACAACCCATTATTCGTTTTTTGTTTTGATATTAAAAATCGGAAAACGAAAAACAATCTCGTTATCCGATTGAAATGTGTGTATAAATCTTATTCCTTTGTCAGTACCCGATCCGTACCGCCTGTAAAATCCGTTCTGTGCACTGCCTGATCAGTTCTACGCTTGCGCGAACACCGGCAAACTTCACAGCTCTATGCACGCATTGGCATAAGGATGTTTGGACATTCCCGGTTACCGGAAGAAAACATTAGACAGTGACAGTAGACCGTTATGATGGCAGAGATGAAGTTTACAAGGTGTTTGCTGGAGTTGCCTAAAGTATCTGTTAATGAGGAGCGTCGTCTGGCCATCCAGTACAACACCATGTAGCAAATTAAATAAAGGCTTCAAATTTTACGTTTCATCATTTCTTTGCAACTTTGAAGGTAATTTGCTAACGCTAGCTAGCCTGAGCTAGAAGCCTTGCTTTGGTGTTTTAAGTCATGACTCCGTCCTGCTTCAGGTTAACCATGCTTTTAATAAAGTTTAAGCATGTGTATACCTCTCACTTCATGTGTTTGTACTTTTATGAAAGTATCGGGTAAAACAGGGCTACAAATGAGAACTCTGTGAGAGACCAGCTAACTCCTAGCAAACTATTATGTAGCTCAATGCTGGACATTTCACCCCTAATTCCGGTCACTTTACTGTATTTGTATTTGTTTAGTATTTGGTTTAGAAGCCTTTATTGGTGATTTTTACGATACAAAGTCCTGCTACATACGTACATAGCTAGCTATATGCTCCGCTATGTTGCGTTAGCATGCAGCTACAATAGTTAGCTATGAGTATGCTAACGTTAGATTGTAGTGGAACGAAGCAGCACTTTCTAACGTCAAAAATCACAGATAAAGGCTTCTGAACCAAACACTACACAATCGGACATGTTTCAGCAGGAATGTGACCCGGAATTGGGGAGAATTTAACAACATTGCCAGCTAAGATGACCGTTAGCATGTAGCTACTATAGTGGTATACAGCAGTGGTGGCTGGGAGAGCTGTCATCCCATCTTCAAAAGGACACTTATGTACGTTTACACATTAATAATAGACAGTCTATGGTTATTAGTCAAGACGAAGTATTAAAGGTAAAAACATTAACGTAAACAACACAACAACGATGTCACTACATGGTTTTGGATCAGTGACAAGTTTCGAATGTTTGTAGCTATGACTATTGTATAATAAAGATTTAATAAAAAAAGATTTAATAAAAAAGTTGTAATGTTTGGTCGTAAAGTGTTGACACATGGTACAAACATAGACTGTAAATCGCACATGGACATTGTTAGTTTTCTACTACGTAATTATGCGCATGCACAGAACGGATCTTACAGGCGGTACTGGCCAATAAATGCTATTGAAGGGCGGGTCTTGGCGTGGCGGGAGTAACTTCCGGGTCACGAAAAAATACCAATGCAAAATTAAGGAATACGACTTATACACACGTATTTTAATTTCCGAGTTCCATCTACAAATACATCAAAGACAATCGGATAACGAGATTGTTTTTCGTTTTCCGTTTTTTAATATCAAAACAAAAAACGAATAATGGGTTGTTTTCCGTTTTTTGTTTTCCTATTTACTAATGGTAATTAGGAAACTGGCCGTTTTTCGTTTTTGTTTTTTTCCTTTCAAAACGAAAATTCGTTGGCCACCAAGTACACGGACCCACCAGTACAGAAAAGAACGGTGTTTCTGATCAAATCTGCTATATCAAGAAACTTATATAAATATATTTTAAGAATGCTTTTGTTTTTCTTCCTTGAAGCAGAATATATCTACAAGTGCTAAAATGCTACCCAATTCTACCTTATCCAACCGTGTGCCACTACACTCATTGAACCTTATTTGTGAGTCAAATAACAGAAGGGAAAGTGGTCCAAAAGCCAAAGTTTTCAATGATTTATTGTGCAGTGTTCATGGTGGTCCAATCAGAGACAAATGATCTGTTCTCATTCTCATGGTTCTCTAATGGACATAGATCCTGATGTGGACACATGTGTCCACTTTACCAGGACAGGGCTCTTCAGGTGATTAGTGGTATTTCGCCTCCAGGGCTGTGAACATCCCTCTGACCTTGGGATATTTTCCTAATTTCGAAAAAGCTCAAGACAGATTGCTACAATTGTGCATTTGCTGCAGTGAAACAGCCTCACCCATCCACACAGGGCGACAGCATCATCTATTACACGTCCAGTCTCCGTGCTGAGTCCGAAGAGAAGAACCACTGTATTGTATAGCGCTCATAGTGTGTTTTAACAACGGTTTCTAACATTTTTCAAATATTTAACATTTAAATGCTTTTGTGTTTTGTTTTGATTGAATCATGTTTTAATGGTAATAGTCATACACCGACAGTCTTGTATAAAGTACTTGAAAGCAATACTAAAGAATAAAAGTATCTTAGCAGAAAATGACTTTGGTGGGAGTTAAAGTCACCTTTTAGAATATTACTTAAGTAAAAATCTTAAAGTATCTGATATTTACTGTACTTACAAATCAAAAGTAACTTTCTGATGTTAAATGTACTTAATAATTAGAAGTAAAAGTAAAAACTATCCTTGATGATGAAATTTATTGTGGCTCCCAAGTTAAAAGGACCAAACACGGCATATTTTGAGAGAGCTGACATCAGCAAAGAGAAAAACAGAAACAGAATTTTCTTTCTTTTTTGTGAGGAAGAATCTTTCACTCCAACATACGATAACATTTCTTGCAAATACCACCACGTGTGTCATCTTCATCCCCAAACCTGCTTTTTTTGCATTTTTTCTGATTTTATTTTTGTAGTAACGAGTAACGAAGATGTAGGGAATGTAGTGGAGTAAAAGTTTCCAGAAATACAAATAACCAAGTAATGATATGTGAAAAGTCTACTTAAAGGTACATTGTGTTAGATCTGCCGGCGATTTGATTTCTCCCTGCAGCTCAGGCTGGAAACCTGTACCTTTATCTATCCTGCTTCCATTACAATTTTGCGGGGACCAATCACAAACTGGCTTATCCACCTGGCGCCCTATTGGCGGGTTTAACACGATGACGATAGAGAAGCGACCAAGCAGCTTCTTGTTTACATTCGGCCACCGAAGCGCAGCAACCGTTGATGCCGCTGTCGCTGCTACGTCACCTGGATGGTTGGTCTGATTGGTTGAAGGACTATCCAATTGCATACAGAGTCATTTGAACTATGCCCGTTGATCATGCCTCTTGTGCAGTAGAAAATACAGAGCAGACTCCCCAGATTAATGTTCAATCTTAAAAGATTGAGCTTGGTCTGGTGATAGCCAGACTAACATTGTGTAGGAATTTCTCCCATCTAGCGGTGAAATTGTATTTTGCATTCAAACTAATAGTGCTCTCTAGCGCCTCGCATTTTCAAACGTGTGTTGCAACTACGGTAGCCGTTATGTACCAAGAAGCTATTCATCAAGTTTTCTTTCGGGTGATGAGGTTCGTTATTTCAAACAAACTGCAAACTGCATTGTATCATTAGTGTGAGCATGTATAAGTAATTTAGACTGTGACATTGACTTACCTGTCGAGAAGAAAGCCGGCAACTTCAGCATCCCTTTGAAAGTCTTTCTCCTTCATTAGCACTTTCCACCTGGGAAAGGCTACCCCGATGTTTACCCTCGTGTTTTGAATTCGCTGGTCACGTTGCCTTTTTAATTCCCTTTTTCGCTTTTTGGGCGACAAGGATTCCTTCTCCTGTGGCTCGGCATAAGTACGATCCTCCATTATGAACTAAAGTGCAGTGCAGGCTTTCAAATGTGCCGGGGCGGTGACAAGCGCCTCTCACTGATCTTCTCCGTTTCAGCTGGTTTCAGTCACGTGACGCTGGCTCTGAACGAAAACGCGTTGCTAGTCGTTTATGTCCATCTTAGCGATTATAGCTTTTCAAAATGGCGGAACAACATGGAAGCCTCCTTGGACTTGCCCGTCCAATGTAAATACAGATAAGATATTCTTCGCTTACCAGGATAAGTCAGATCATTGGCAGAGGTCATTTTACACCAATGAGGACATATTTATGAATGAAGACATTGATTTTAGCTAATACAATACTTAAAACACTACACAGTGTACCTTTAAGTACAGTAACAAAGTATTTGTACTTATACATTACAACCAGGGTGCAATTTGTCGGGGGGGATGTGTGGTATTTCCCCCTTTGTGGTCTACATATTCCTGCCTTTGCTGAATTATTTTTTATCCCCGGTGGTGATGAAATGTATCCTCCCCTCAAAGTGATCAATGCTACTTCACCACTCAACCATATATTATATACCTAAAATATAAGTATTTTAAATTAAGTAATGCGCTGTAACATGAACAATCTATAGTATATAGTATACAAATCCAAGCAGCAGAGCTACAGGATGCCGGCTACCAGCAGCTGTTGTTTAGCCGCCAACAGGTGACTGTGAGCCGGGTACAGACACCACCAGATGACGCTCCTTTCAGGGCCGTGGTGGTGGAGTTTAGCCAGGAAAAGTGAGTGTCATGCGGCTAACAGTTAAGTTTAGCCATCAAAATGACTGGTTAAGTTTAGGAAAAAGATTGTGGTTTGGATTTAAACACTCCAGAGGAATGAACTAAAGTTTCCTGGGTGAAAGTATTTTGTTTTAGCTGTGAAGTGAACTCTGCTCTCCGGCTTGAGAGCTCTGTGTTTTATGTTGACACCAAGTTGTTCTATTTCATTCTGAGATTTTTTTCCATTGGAAACTGAAGTTCATAAATAAGTGTTTTGGCATGGCTGGCCGAGTGGCTCTGTTTCCATGGTAATGAAAGGGGGATTTCATTCTTACATGTTTTGTTTTGTTGTGCATGATCACAAAACACAGCACACAATCCTCTCTGACATTTCTGCACATTGTGCTTTTGTCAGTGCCCATATCCTCTCCTTGTACAGTGTCTTTTAAATAGACATGAGTTTTTTTTTTAGGGCAGCTCAAACGATTAACATTTTTTAATTAATCGCATATTTTATCACATGATTAAAATTCTATTATTTTGCATTTCAGAACAGTTTTTAAGTACATATTAACAATCAAAAGCAATTCTTACCAGTGGATCTTGATTGGGAATCAAATGAATGCAAAGAAAGTTACTTTATGAACTTGATTTTAAGATTTGTAATTATTTATTTACTGTAAACAAAGGAAAAATGTGTGAATCTGTCATTATTGCACAATTCCTCCAAGTACCTAACTAAAAAACAAAAAATCCCTATCCTTACCAGAGTCAATATAGTGTTTAGTAACTCCTAAATAATGTTGACTACTCACTGACGTCCAGTGATCACTGCACGTCAGTAATAAGTAATGAGTAATGAGACAGCGTTTGCAGCACCTTGCAGCAGTTCCAGTGTGGCTGCTTTCTCCGTGTCTTACAGGCTGTGTAGCCGTAAAAACTACTGTCCCCCTCAACGGCAACGAGACAGGTCAACCGTAGTACGTCTTTAAGTCCCGAGTCCTCTACAATGCTGACAGGTCTGCAGTTAGTTGCCACCCGTTTCGCAAGAGCTGTAGTCATTTTTTGGGATTTGGTTTCATCCACAGGTCGGCAAGTAGCACTCCTCTGAGTGGGTAGCATGCTAGCTGGTAGCATCACGTTAACTGAACTATATGCTTAGCTCCATAGCTGGTAGCTCAAGCTTGACGTGCTTCGGTGATATTTTAATTCGGCTTTACACAATGTGCATGTGGCTTTCGACTTGTCTACGAGCCGTCCGGGAGTTTTGGAAAATAAAAAGTGCCATTCAGAATTTCATTGCTGCTGTCTTTCTCCATCATGCCTGCAGCCTGCAACAGCAGGATGTGTTACGAGGAAGTGGCAGCTTGATGATAAGTAATGGTGCTGCTAAATTAATAAATGCCGGCAGGCGATTAATGCGATTAAAAAAAATTAATCGCATCACGTCAGCCCTTAATCGCATCGCGATTAACGCGTTAGCGCTGACAGCCCTGTTCTCACTGCTGCTGCTAATGGTTCCTGCTGCTCCTGCTAATGTTAGTAACTGTTACTGCTGCTGACTAGCAGCCACTGCAACAATGCAATTAATGTAGTGGAGTAAAAAGTACAATATCTCTCTCTGAAATGTAGGGGAGTCAAAGTAGAAAGTGGCATGAAAAGAAAAGACTCAAGTAAAGTACAAGTACCTCAATATTTGGACTCAAGTACAGTACTGGAGTAGTTAGTTAGTTAGTTAGTTATGTTTTATTTCTGTGTCATGCCAAACATTTTGGCCCACCCCACATGGGATTACAAGACACCACAAAATTACTTATTTAACAGACATCTTCCTGTCGCATATACAAATCATTCGGAGGAATACATGAATACAAATATATACATATACACACACATACACATACATACATGTATATACATACATATATATACATATACACATACACACATACACCACACACAAACAACAAATTCTCATCTACAATTCATCTCGATAAAGAGCTTTTTAAATAGTAAAGAGTAAATGTACTTAGTTACATTCCACCACTTCATTTCATTTTTTTTTATTTATCTCAAACAATCAACAATGTTGCAAAAGAAAAAACAAAAAAATGTAAACCACAAATATAAAACACAAACAATTAGAATTTACCAAAGGCCAAAAAAAATAATAATGAAAAAGGATAGGTTTGAGAAGGAGCAGGCGGAAGCAAATAGCTTATTAGGTCCTGCCACTACTTCACAATATCATATTATTATTTTTAACAATCTTTCAGGTCTTACAATAACTTACAACAATACAACAATATACAACAATACCTTTACATTACAATTCCATTCCTATGTTTCGGTCTATTTCTTTCTGTATTGGTCAAGTATTGATTTCTTTAATCTATGTTTGTTTGTTTGTCATTGTTCAGTCTATTCCATAAGGTCACCCCAAACTGAAACATACATGCTTTTAACAGAAGTTCTTGAGATCTTGTTTGAACATACATTGTCCTCTTAGATGATATCCCCCGTCTCTTTCATTAAACATTGCACGTATGTTACATGGTCAATTATTTTCTTTAACTTTAAACATAAATTGTGCAGTTTTGAATGTAACAATGTCCATACATTTCAGCAAATGTGAATTCAAAAACAGATGATTAGTGTGCTCATAATACCCGGTGTGATTTATTATCCTGATTGTTTGCAATTATTATGTAAGTTGCTTTTGTAGGTATTTCCCCAAATTTCCACACAAGATAACATATATGGTAAAATAAGTGTGCAGTACAGAGTATGTAATGCATTTTGGTTCAATATGTATCTAGTTTTGCTCAATATACCAATACTCCTGGCCATCTTCATGCACAGATATTTAATGTGGGGCTTCCAGCACAGTTTGTGGTCAAGTACGACACCCAGTAATTTACTTTCATAGACTCTTTCAATTATTTTGTTATCAATTATTATTTTAACATCTGTATTCATAGTAGGATTTCCAAATATCATGAATTTAGTTTTGTTCAAGTTTAAAGATAACTTATTTGAATCAAACCAAAGTTTTAATTTATTAATAATAATAATAATAATAATAATAATAATAATAATAATAATAATAATACATTTTATTTATGGGCACCTTTCATAGCACTCAAGGACACCTTACAGTTAAAACAAGCAAAAATACAGTTAAAAAGGCAAATATAATTAAATTAAAACAAACACATTTAAAAGATTGAGATAGAAAATTTAAATAAAGCAATCTATCCATTACTTTGATGGAGAGTGAAGTCATGTGGGGTAGGCCTTTCAGAAAAGGTGGGTTTTGAGGGAGGTTTTAAAGGTGGGTAGAGACTATGGTACGGATGGATATCGGGAGGGAGTTCCAAAGGCGAGGAGCAGAATGGCTGAAGGCTCTAAACCCCATTGTGGACAGGCAGGCAGAAGGAGTGAAAAGCAGTGAGGAAGAGGAGGATTGGAGTGTTCGGGATGGAGTCTAGGGCTGAAGGAGTTCAGAGAGGTATGGAGGAGCGAGATTATGGAGGGCTTTGATGGTGAGAAGAAGAATCTCAGGGAGCCAGTGCAGTTGTTTAAGGAGTGGAGTAATGTGTTCAGTTGTTGGGGTTCTGGTGATAATACGGGCAGCTGAGTTTTGGACCAATTAGAGATTTATCCATTTCATTTGTGACCATTTCCAGCATCTGCTGCAAGTCATCCCCGCAACAAAAACTATTTGTGTCATCTGCAAAAACAGTACATTTTAGTACATTTTATACTTTGCAAATGTCATTTAGGTAAAGGATAAACAGTTTTGGGCCTACAACTGACCCCTGTGGAACGCCACAGGAAATACTCTCACTGATAAGTTGTAGCACTTACGTGGACTGGACTGATGTTGTTGCATAGCTAGAGAAGTGTTTCTAAAAGTGAGCGGCCTGTTTGAGGAGTATATCAGTTTGAGGCAGTCCACCAACACTAGAGACACACTGCCATCCTGCTCCAGATGATGTGTGTTACCACACAAGTGACTCTCACAGACACACCCTTTGAAGAACAGGTATATGTGCTCAACATTAAAACACTTTGTCTCAGAGGAGTTGGCTCAATGAGGGGCGGAGGAGAGGGGATGAAGACATATTGTCCTCCCGTCCATCTCCCTTCTCTTTCTGTCTCTCTCTTAGTGAGGGTGGATAATTGCAAACAGACAAATCCCACATCCTGAATCCTACGATTCACTCACACACACACACACACACACACACACACCCACCCCTAACCGCCACATACATAAGCAAGTTTGTGGTAGGAATAAATTACGTTTGTATTTTCATTTTGCAGAAATAGTTTAATCCTGCTTTTATCTGCTGAGAACTTTACCAAAGACGCTTTCTTTCATATCCTTTTCAGACTTTATGCTTTTATTTCCTCACATAATGTTCACTGCTTACTTTTATGTCCACTAAAATGCAGTTTCATGTTTGTGCATCAATTGTGCAGAACTGGAGTTAGGATGTGATTAGCCTAGCTTAGCATACAGACTGGAAGCAGACTAGATATTTAGTCTAGCTCTGTCCCAATTTCAAAACCAACCCCCCAAAGGCTCACACATTGCAGTAATATGCTGCATGACCTTCATTTAATCAGTAATTTTGGTTAATGGCAGCAGTGACAAAACTGTCTTAAACCAACTCACCTTTGTTTAAGAGATTTCTATATAACACGATCTTCATCAGCGGATGCAGTTGATTCAGTTAAACTGTAGGTGACATGGCCAATACTCCAGGACTACTGATGAAACTACATCTGCTGATAAAGACTATGGTCAAGCAAAATGGCTGCAGCTGATGTAGAACTTTCTCTTAGCCTGACATCGCCAGCCCAAATCGCCAATGCCTCTGCCAGAGCAAATGAAACATGAGTTGGCAGATTCCTGTGGCTCAAAGGCAAAGTAACACACCTTTTATCTTCAAAGTCTGATGGCAAAAATTATACTCGTTCACAGACATATTGATGTTACACCATCACAGCTCATCTCTGCACGCTGTAGTCTGTTTACATGTGTCTGCCACATATTTCCGTTGCTCTGATTGGTTGTAGGTCTACCATGTCCAGTGTTTCTACAGCCAGTAAAGTAGCTGAAAATCCGCGTAGGGAGGTTGGTTGGGGTGGTGGATCGGTCAAACAACACAGGACTTTCACCCAGGAGACCAGGGATCGTGTCCAGCGTGTGACGTGTCCTTTCCCCGTTCTTGTTTTCCTAAACCCAACCTCCATATAGATGCTTCCCATTACGTGCTAACCTCCACGAAAAAAAACGACATAAACGTGTCCGTGTACACAAATCAATAGATTCAAAATAACGTGACCATTTCACGAACTGCCGTGAGACCGTGTTGGCACACACAGGACTGATAGACCATACAAGCCAACCAGGGCCAGAGCCAAAATGGCTAGTACATTTTTAAAGTTACCGGCAAGATTTTCCACTAGCCAATTTTTTTACTAATTTCACCACATTTTAATAACTTAACTACTTAAATTCATTGATACCGCACGCTAGACACATAGCCAATGGTTGTGCGACACATCACAACATGGTGTTCATGGGAAAAGTAGGATTAGTACTACAAGCAGGTTTGCCAGATAAAGATTACTTTTCCAAGCCAAACACACACAAAACTGCCCAAAATTCTTGGTGGAAAACAGACTAATCTGGATCCATTCTCCGCAGCCGGCCGATTCAAACAGACTCAGTGTTGTTAGCTGCCAAATAGGCTAATAACTTTATAATGTTACCCGCCAAAGTTATTATTTTTACCGGCATTTGGCGGGTTGGCAATGTCAATTTAAAGCCCTGATGCCAACCCTTACATTTTTTCTGTGAGACTCCTGTTTTGTATTTCCCTCTCCCAGGTGTCACATCCAGCTCCCGCTCTTAATTTGTGTTTTGTTTGTTTTCTTTGACTTCCTGTTTTATTTTGAAATAACACAGTCTTCGTTTCAGGTCACTTGTCTTCCCGTCTTTGTCTGCTTTGTGTGATTACCTGTCCCCACCCTAATGTGTATCACCTGTGTGTTATTGTCTTCCCCAGTCCCAGTGTGTATATATATATACCCTTGTTTCACTTACCTTTTGCCAGATTGTTGTAGTACCTCGTGTGTCTCACTCTCCAGCGTTTTTCCCAGTGTGTATTTGTTCCAGCGTTACCAGACCTTTTTGTTTTTGTACTTTTGACCAGGCCGAATTTTTCTTTGTTGGCAAGAAGGACAAGTCCCTGCGCCCCTGTATTGACTACAGAGGACTTAACGACCTAAATGTTAAGAACCGCTACCCGTTGCCTCTGATTTCTACGGCATTTGAACTGCTTCAGGGTGCTACGGTCTTCACCAAGTTAGATCTCCACAACGCCTACCACTTGGTGAGGATCAGAAGTGGTGATGAATGGAAGACGGCTTTCAACACCCCTACTGGCCATTACAAGTATCTTGTAATGCCATTTGGACTCACCAACGCCTCCGCAGTTTTCCAAGCGTTGGTAAATGACATTCTCAGAGACATGTTGAACATTTTTGTGTTTGTCTATCTGGATGATATTCTGATCTTCTCTCCAGACCTGCAGACCCATGTTCAGCATGTGCGGCTGGTGCTGCAACAACTGATGGACAACCAGCTCTATGTTAAAGCAGAAAAATGTGAGTTTCACATCTCCACGGTGTCCTTCCTGGGCTTTGTGGTATCGGAGGAGGAGTTTCGAATGGACCCTGAGAAGGTGAAGGCCATTGCTGAATGGCCCACACCTATCAACCGCAAGCAGGTTCAGTGATTCCTTGGTTTTGCCAATTTCTATCGTCTAAACTTTAGTACTGTGGCTGCCCCACTTCATGACCTAATATCTGTCAAAGTGCCGTTCCAGTGGTCTTCATCAGCAGAGCAGGCATTTGCTCGCCTGAAAAGGAGTTTCTCTACTGCTCGGTGCTGGTCCTGCCAGCTCGTGGTAAAGATGGACGCCTATGATGTGGGTGTGGAGCTATCCTGTCTCAACGTTCATCCCAGGATGAGAGGCTTCATCCATGCGCCTTCCTGTCACGCAAGCTGTCTGGGGCGTAGAGGAATTACAACGTTGGAAACAGAGCTGCTGGTGGTGAAGGTGGCTTTGGAGGAGTGGCGTCATTGGCTTGAGGGGGCGGAGCAACCGTTTTATGGTATGGACTGACCACAAGAAACTGGAGTGCCTGAGTTCGGCCAAGAGACTCAATTCACGCCAGGCGAGGTGGGCCTTATTCTTTAACAGATTTAACTTTACCCTGTCCTACTGTCCTGGTTCTAAAAATGTTAAACCCAATGCCTTGTCACGCCTTTTTGACCCAAATCCGTCTCCTGAGGAACCTACTACTAATTAGATATACAAACTTAAGAACCGTTTTCAAAATTGTTAATAATATTGCACCACCCTCAATGAAAAAATTCATAGAACTTTATTCGGAACATACGAACAGAACATCGCGCTCCACTGCTCACAGAAATTGTGCTATCCTGAAAAGATCCTCTGCCTTTACACAGACAGCTTTCTCATTTAAAACCATTAAACAATGGAATCAACTCCCAGGCAGTCTAAAGTTGTCTGTAGATTTGAATAATTTCTCTCGAAACTTAAAGAAATACATCCTCGATAACCAGCTATGTGAGCATCAGCACACTTAAAAGTTTACAAATGTAATATTAAATGTTTTTGACTATGTTGTATATATTTTAGGCTGTGATGGTTTTTTTGATTAGTTTTTCATTTAAACATCTGATTAGTGTTTAACTAATCTTGCATGTATTTGTTAGTGCTACTGACAGTTATTTGTAATGTAGTTTTATTATTGTGTGCACCTGCCCGGGGACTGCAGATGGAAACTATATTAGCTAACTCTGGTACAAAACATCTTTTCGTAAGATTAATGTATTTTGTACATTGTCCCTGACAAATAAACTAATAAAGTAAATAAATACTAACATTCTGCCCGAGTCCTGTGTTGCAGGGGCAGTTACCTGGGAGGTGGAGGAAAAGGTTAAACGGGCACAAGAAGGTTAACTGTTCCGGTCGGGTGTCCCCCGAATCGCTTATTTGTTCTTCTTCTGAGCTCCGTTCCCAGGTCATTCATTGGGCACACACCTCTCCTCTCTCCTGCCACCCTGGAATCAAGAGGACCATGTTCGTGGTGCAACAGCGTTTCTGGTGGCCGTTCATGGAGAGTGAGGTCAGGGAGTATGTTGCTGCTTGTCCGGTCTGTGCTCAGAACAAGACCTCTCGTCAAGCGTCTGTTGGCCTCTAACAATCCTTGTCTGTCCCCAAGCGTCCATGGTCAGATATTTCCCTGGACTTTGTCAATGGATTACCTCCCTCTGACAGTAATACTGCTGTTCTTACGGTGGAGGACAGACATTTTATTCCTCTGCCTAAATTACCCTCTGCTAAGGAGACGGAAGAGGTTATGCTTTCCCATGTTTTCAGGCTACATGGATTGCCTGCGGATGTGGTGTCAGATCGTGGTCCCCAGTTCATCTCGCAGTTTTGGAGAGCTTTCTGCACATTGATTGGGGCCACCGTCAGTTTGTCTTCTGGGTACCATCCACAGTCTAATGGACAGACGGAGAGACTTAACCAGGAGATGGAGACGTGTCTTTGCTGCCTGGTCTCTCGGAACCCAGCTTCCTGGTCCAAACAACTGTTGTGGGTGGAGTATGCCCACAACACCCTGCCCTGCTTGTCCACCGGCTTATTCCCCTTCCAGTGTGCCTATGGCTACCAACCACCATTGTTTCCTGCACTTGAGAGTGAGGTGGGAGTTACCAGACCTTTTTGTTTTTGTACTTTTGACCACGTCTACTGCCTGCCGTTTTTGTACCGTTGCCTGCATTGTTCTCTGGACAATAAACAAACTTACCTTTTACTCACTGCTCTGAGTTGTGCTTTTGAGTCCGCCAATGCACCCTGACACCAGGTACCTAGCTGTCTTTCAGAGACTGTGAGCCTACCTTTAATCGTGGCTTAGGCATCCAGGACCCGGGGTGTGTGGGCCAGGGGGGACAGGCGGCTGTGGGTCCCTGGCACGGGCCAAGCCTACAGCCTGGTCTCCTTTGCTCCTGTTATTATTTTGTTATTTACATTCTTTAAAAGTCACCAGAATGCAGAAAACAAAGTATCTGAAATTCAATTTATTGGGGGGAGGAAGACACCCAGACCACCCGCTTAGGTTTTGAAATCTTCCCTTTTTTTTGAGGTCTCACAGTGGCAAGTATGCAAATAGACCAGGGGTCTTTAATGCTTTTTAAGCCAAGGACCTCTGAGCTGAAAAAGAGATGGAGCAGAGACACCTTACCATATATTTTGTATGAAATTGAGTTGCATATTACAAAAGCGTGGGCCTACAATAAAGTATAGGGCGGCCTAGAGCCTTTACACAAACATTTTTATGGTGCGTACAATACTAAGCTACAGTGGTGGAATGTAACGAAGTACAAATACTTCGTTACTGTACTTAAGTACATTTTTCACATATCTGTACTTTACTTAAGTAGAATCAATAGTGCATACTTTTGACTTTTACTTCGTTACATTTTGCAGCAATTATCTATACTTTCTACTCCACTCCACGTTATATTTTCTGATCAGTTTTTCCCCCCACCAAAACGTCTTCCTGACCGTCACACGTTTGCAGTCCGCAGGGAAGCTTTCAGCAGCGGCTCCTGCACCGCCACGCCAAAACCCGCCCTTCAATAGCATTTATTGGCCAGCCGCGTACCGCTCCCGTTATTACCGCTGCTCCCGTTACTGCTGCTGCTCCTGATACTCTGCTGGGTCATATGTGAAGCATCCGTTCACATAAGGTTAATATACAACCCGTATATTTATCTTAAAAACACTCCCGGTCCTCCACAGCTGTGAAGCCACGTACTTGTTGTCCAAGCCTGTGTGTTCTCGCTAAATAAATGTGTGCAGCATTCACTGTCCCGTGGGAAATAATGCAAAGTCGAGCTTCATGCAGATCATCCTGATAGATAACCAGAATCTTAAGTCAGAATGTAAACTGGGCCACAGTATGGTAAGCACAATTAAATTAACCTAAAACTAACTTAATTAAAATGCCACAGCCCATAGACATACTGTTTTTTTTTTTTAATTATTAAAATATAGACATTAAGAGAATAAATCGTTTTACAAGTACTTTTACTTTTAATACTTAAAGTACATTTAAAATCAGGTACTTTTTACTTTTACTTAAGTAGGGTTGTCATTGTGGTACTTCTACTTTTACTAAAGTAAATATGTCTCTGGTTATTTGTACTTTTACTTAAGTACTGAGATTCAGTACTTCCTCCACCACTGCTAAGCTATAAAAAGGCCACAGTGAATCCTTAGGCTTGACTGTATCTGTGAATAGTTACCTTACCTACAGGCCAGTAAGCCTATCATCAATGTTGTGTAAATAAAATAAAAAAAGATTTAACTTTACAGATAATATGTTGGATTCATGTTAATGTATATTTTCAGATTTTTTTTTACTATCTAACAATAATTTGGTGGACCCCCCTGCAGCAACTCCGTGGACACCCAAGGGGTCCCGGACCCCCTGTTGATGATCTCTGCAATAGACATCAATCCAAAGTAGGACATATTTGTATACAGTGCTGTACCTAGTACCTAGTTTAGTGACCAATGAAGCCCTGACAGACTTCGTTAGCCAGAATGAAGTAGGTCTATAGAGATCAAATGATAGCAGTGAGACTGAAGCAACGAACTGCACTGATTTGCATGAAAACAAGTGTTAAACTCATTTCAAAGTCACTTTACAACTCCGATCTCTATCACAGCTGTTATAACAGCAGGATTAGTCACTTTTAATTTGAAAGAATCCCATGATTGCAATAAATGTACATTTCATTTTGAGGATCATTTTCAAAGTGTTTCCCGGCTCAGAGAATCACAAAGCCAGCTGGCCACACCGAGCCACATGGTAATTACAAGGACCCACAGCACATGGAGTCATTACGTAGCGATTCCGGCCCATCAAGCCTTCGCCATAAACCTCTGCAGGAGCATGGCGTCCTAAGATGTGGCTGACAGTCGAGGGGACATCTTTTGGTCTGACTACAATTACAGTACAAAGACACAAGACAGGAAACTCTTTATTAGCCTTTTTAAAGCCTTCTGTGGTGGCCTGAGACCATGAAAAAACCCTGTGTGCTTTTTTATGAATGCAATTAGACAAGCCACTGCATGAGGTCGTCACATCTTGATTTTCTTGGCCGTTATGGCCAAACTGCAGTGGAACAGCAAACTCTGGATTTATTAACGGTAGTACACCCCTCAAATTAAAGAGATTAATCAACATGGTGTCTTGAGGAAGCCACCACATTTTAATTTAGCTTTTTAATGGTCAATGGACACGCATCAAACCGTTACATGTGCAGGGCCCTGCAGAGCATGAACACATGCTCAATCTATCATCGAGCTGTAAATTCTCTAGAGCAATGGACACACTGAAACAGTGACCTCTTCTGTTTTGCATCAGCAATGTGATGCTGACTCTCTGTGTGATATGTAGCATTTTGTTGATTTGTAATAGTTTTGAAAGGCATTGCTACTGCTGCCTAACTGCCGTTAGAGGCGTCAGATCAAAGGAGCTTATGTGGGATACACACTTTTGGGGTTGAATTTGGATGACTTGTTGGTCATGCTGTAGGAGGATAAACACTAGTCAAAACGATATTCACAACCTGGCAACTCAAAAGTTGTTCTTGATAATGGCTTATTACTGATCCATAGAGCAGGGGTCTTCAACGTTTCTTAAGCCAAGGACCCCTTAACTTTAAGAGAGACGGAGCAGGAACCCCCTACTACATATATTGTATACAATTAAGTTGCATATTAAAACTGGGCCTACAATTACATGTAGGGTGGCCTAAAGCCTTTAAACAGACCTTCTTTTTGCATAGAATACTAAGCTTTAAAAATAGCCTTATAATTGTTGGCATGGTATTATAAATCATGTTTTAATGTTAAACAGACCTGTGGGTATCTAAGGATGGCTAACTTAGTGACTACCTTACCTACATTTTAGGCCAGTAAGCCTATCATCAATGGGGATTTATATTTGCTAATATGTGGAATTCATGTTAAGACTGTTTTTTGAAAAACTAGGGGTCCCGGACCCCTTGTTGAAGATCTCTGCTTTACTGTATTGTACTAAACCAATGTCGTCATACAGAAACGTACGTCAGGTCAAGTGGAAAAAATGGTTTTAGAAGGGCTTGGGAAAACAGCATTTTGAGGCTAAAACATACTTTCTCCAACCAAAATGTGAATGTTTGGATTTAAATGAATCAGGAACACCATTGGGAAGCTACAGAATGATGAAAGCCTTAACTGGCTGTCATGACCTGGCTCAGGTGGACATAACAGAGAGGGAGACGACACCACGGTAATGTTTAAACAATAATTAGAATAAATTAGACCAAATTAACTTTGTACAGAATGGGAGGTGGAAATCAATGGAGTCAGTTGTGTGTAGGGTGTGCATGATTGACAGAGGTGAGTGTGTGTTGGCTTGTAAAGTGTGAACTTAGCAAAAGGCAAACCTAGGACAACACTCCCCCACAGGTGTTATGAGTTAATCTGGCTGATTAGACATCTTCCGAGCACTGTGTGGGTGTTTCTAGACTGATTTGACATCTTCCTGAGCCTCCTGTTACCATTGTTGTACCTGTTAAGGCAGCACAAATGACAGCTTTGTCATTCTTATTGGTGAAAAAGATTTGTGACCTAATAATTTAATTAATTAATTTTTAATCAAAGTTTCAGCCCACCTTCAACCTGAGCAGAGGTCTAATCAGCCAAATAACTGAAATCACCTGTGTGGGTGTTCAGAGGCTTTCAATGAGCTCAGCACACCGGGCCCAGGTGAGCTGAGTTACTCTAATTAGTGACCTGAGAATAGGAGGCACAGGTAAGAAGACACCTCCCCAATGTCAACAGCAAAATCACTTCACAATGACACCCACAGAGACATCACACTTTAACTTTATTAACTGGTAGAAACAGCTCAATGAGTATGTTTACATGCACATCAATATTCCACTATTATTCCGAATAGGACAATATTCCAAATTTAATACAGGTCATGTAAACAGCATATTCCGGTTGGATATTCCGAATAAGGCCTTTTTCCAAATATCGCATTTTCTGATTAACACTAGTGGGATATTCTGGTAGTTTTCGGGTTGTAGAGGCATTCTTTGGACATGTATACAACGCATTCGGAATATGCATCTCAATCAGGGTTTTTAGCACAGTTTACAACCTCTTGCCTGTTTACGGCTTACGGTCAGCTCTGTGCGTTGCTATGGTTACTGTACACAAACCAACCAGCCAACAGTTTGCAAGGCTGCAGACCCGATAAGAAGGAGAAACACAGCTACTATTAAACATTATTAAAGAGTTGGATATCAACAGGTTTTTGGATATGCGCACACATCGCTACGCCGACCTTTTCAAGAAGCTGGTTGAAGGAATGAAAGAGGGACGCTGTGGTCACACGGTCCAACAAGTCCTCCACCACTGGAAAACTTAGAAAAAAACTTATTTTGCACAGCTACATGTAAACGGGAATATTAGTGGAATACTCACTTTCATTAGCCATGTAAACAGCTTAGAAGAATATCGTCTTTATCGGAATAAGGGCAAAAAACGGAATATTAAGTGCATGTAAACGTAGTCAGTGTTACAGTAGACTAGAAAGTATTCCACTAGAAATGTGCACTTGCACATTGGGTGATTCAGTACGTATTATTGGTCTAAGCACAGCCACAGTCAGCTACACAAAAACCTTAGGGGAATTTGTAAAACATTCTCTTATATTAAAAGCAGCATTGTTATTAATCTGAAGTCAGCTCGGAATGATTTTAGTTAGAGCGGTGAGACTGAACCAAAAACCGTCAGTTGCGGGCTTCAAATGCAGGGTTGGTAACTTTTTCCAATATACATCTTTTTATTTGTTTGAAATGGTCTTTACAGCCCGACTATAATAAATAACTTATGGGCTCTGAAAAAGGAGGGAAAAAGATCCGTCATCTGTAGCTGCTGTAATCCTGTAAAACCGCCCACCAATCACTGTCTCGCGGTCCGCTTGAAAAGAACCAATGAAACGCCTCCTTGCCCCGCTGCGCGTACTCTACCTCTCCCATATACAAGCCTGAGCTCAGTGCGCGTCGTCGCCACATTGCTAACAGTAGTCATGTCAGTTTTAGTCTCGCTTTGCCAGACCTTCCTCCACAGCGCTACAAAGGAAGGTCTGGCTAGTCCACACAGCATTCTGGGATGCAATCCAATCACAATCGTCTTGGGTGGTGCTAAGCACCGGACGGAGCCACGGTGCCTCTGCTAAATAGTCTCAGGAAGGAACTTGTTTTGGTGGAACATGTGTACGTTCAAAAGTAGATTTAGTCGCGCAACAGAAAACTCAGATTGGACAGATAGTCTAGCTAGCTGTTTGGATTTACCCTGCAGAGATCTGAGGAGCAGTTAACCATAGTCTCCTTGGTTCTCCTTTCCAGGAACAAGGGTCACTCTCCCCTTTAGGCTGACATACATTAAGCAAGGTTAAGTGTAAGTGTAAAAATCGTGAATATGAATAGATCATGAACATTATAAATTGTAAAAATGCTCTGTCTTCAGTGTGCTTTGTGTTACACAACTGAACAGGATCTTAAGTAACCATCTCGGTCAAATAAAGGTCTGAGATGTTTAAGGGACACACATTACACATTAAAGGTGCGGTGAGCAATGCTGCGCAAAGGTTGTTGACATTTGACAACTGCCACACAAATACCCCCCCCCCCCCCCCTTTCAGTATGGAATGCCGTTTCATTTAATATTAAATGAATGAATATGCCTTTGAAATACATCATGAAATAAATAAATGAGGCATTAGATACATGAATATATAATTAAATGTAAATATAAATATGTAAATGAATCAATTAGTTAAATAAATATATTACTTTTACTTATTTCATGGTACTTTTAGTTCCACGTTTATTTACTTCAAGAGACTTTTATTTTCATAAATCCACATTTATTTATGTCCGGGGACTTTTATTTCCTAATGCCATGTTAATGTTAGTTGAAGTAGCTAGGTTAATGATACCACAAATGTTTTGGACGTGTTTCTATTCTCTTATTCTAACATATATTTGTGATTGAATTGTGTCAACCACACCCACATTTTGACTTAAAGCTATAGTGCGTAGCTTCTGTCGCCCCCATGAGGAATTCTAAGTAATGACAACTTTGTTGACAAATTCTGTTGTTGCATCCACATGATACAAGCCTTCCGTGATCGCGTTGTCTGAACATAGTCATACTGAGAAAAATACTGTTAGTGCACAGTCAGCTTCCTAGCTAATTTTACCCGGGAACTCCGACTTTGGATTACGTTAACCTGAACGTTACCTTGGAGGGGTTCTTGTGCTTGAGGTTCCCACCTGGGCAGCTCTAGGTGGTGGTGGTTTCTGTCCCATCAAGGTGGTTGGCAGCCGCTCTCAATAAGTCTAAAATGCTTTTCTCAGATATTGTAATGAACCATTTAACGTTAATGTTATGCCTACCAGTACCTTCTCTGCTACAACTACGTTGCCTACAACTGCCCTTCCAAACAGCTCTATTCTGAATGTGAGATAGCCACAGCCACGCCCCTGATTTGCATATAAGGACTAGAAATAAATAGTTATTATTTATTTAACTAATTGACTCATTAATATTTACATGTATTTATATATTTATGCACTTATTGCCTCATTCATTTATTTCAGGATGTATTTCAAAGGCATATTTATTTATTAACAGCTGGACTTGTAACCGTTATATTGTTGACTAGTTTACTTTAGAATCAAACATCAGATTTTATAAACTACATGTGTTTTGTGTGCAGGAATCTTAATGTGTAAAGTAACTAGTAACTAAAGATGTAACAGATGAATGTAGTGGAGTAACTAAAGTAACTAGTAACTAAAGCTGTAACAGATGAATGTAGCGGAGTAACTAAAGTAACTAGTAACTAAAGCTGTAACAGATGAATGTAGTGGAGTAACTAAAGTAACTAGTAACTAAAGCTGTAACAGATGAATGTAGTGGAGTAAAAAGTACAATATTTCTCTCTGAAATGTAGCGGAGTAGAAGTAGAAAGTGGCATGAAAAGAAAAGACTCAAGTAAAGTACAAGTACCTCAACATTTGGACTGAAGTACATTACTTGAGTAAATGTACTAGTAACATTCCACCACTGATCAATGCAATCACTGCAAGTCAAGCAGTCAAACAATACATTAGAATAATAGTACACGCACTGTGTAGTGAGGATATATATCTTACACTTCCAAGTTAACTGTAAGCCATAATTTAACCTTCTTTTTTGCAATAGTGATTGACAGAGGTGGAAGGTAAGAAATTACAATTACTTACGTTGCTGTAATTCAGTAGTTTTTTCGTGTACTTTTACTTTTTAGAGTAATTTTTAAAATCTGTAATTTCACTTCTACTTAAGTATGTTTTATTTGAAGTATTGTACTCTGGTACTTTTTAAATCACATCCGTTACTGAGTAAAAAAAAAAAAAAGTGTTGGCATTGTTTTTAAAAGGTTTTTGACGTTATTCGAGTGTTTTGGTTTTGTGTCACAAAAGATAGAAGAAATAAGTAGGCTAAAACAAGTATAAATAAGATATTAAGTATAAATATAACAAAGTGTATCTCCCGCCGCTGTTAAAAAGTAACTAAGTAACTTTTACTCTGAGTACATTTTAAATGAGGTACTTTTTACTTTTACTTTTTACACCGATAATTAGGAGGGCCCTCATGTGAGGAGGGCCCAAAAAGATGCTAGAATGAATAGCTGTGGATGTGGGGAGGGGCCCATAGAGAATGCCTTTCTACAGGGCCCAGAATTTTGTGCTACGCCCCTGGATATGAAAACTAGATAAGCACAATAGAGTGGTGGGCATGAGGTTTCTGTTCTATTGATTTTGCTCAGCTTGCACGACAGGATCCAGCGACCCTGATACCAACAGAGCCGGATCCGGACCAAGGGAAGCAGAGTGCTGCGTTTGTTTTGGTCCGGAGCTGAGCACTAATGTCAGCAGGCCGTTCAGTATGCCGGCTGTGGGACTGTGCGTCCTCGCTTTGCGCATCCTAAAAATATCCTTCACCAAGTGCGCGGATCAAAGGGGGCAGCAACACGGCTCACGGATCCCGCCCCGGCATTTAACCCCAAAGCCTCTCAGAGGAGGAGCATAGGCCTACACTGCGAGCAAAGGGCCCGCGGCATCCAGAGTTGCGCAGAGGAGAGAGAGAGAGAGAGGAGAGAGAGTGGCTGACTCGGGTTTCAGAGAGACGCGCACTGACGGCTGACCCTGTGGCACACTGCGGGATCGCTCAGAGGAGAAGCAGCGAATGGGACAGACGGAGCGGAACGCAAGAGGAATAAGAGTCCGTCCCTGTGAACCAGCAACATCACTGACTGACTGCTCACAATCTACGCAATGACTCGCATTCTAAATGAGATGCAGTTGCTCATCTGAGTGCAACAAAGTTGTAGTTTAGAGACAGTTTAAAGAAGAAAATAGACATCTGCTAAACTTTTTTCCCCCCCAACAGCCTGTCACAAGCTCCAGCGTTGCAGGTTCCCAGGTTGTCAGGATCCCTCTTCTGCTGCTCTTCACCTGATGCGTATAGGGATTTCCGAGTGGATAAAAACCAGAGTTACGCGTCTAAAATGGATGAGAATCAGAAGTGGGGAGTCGCTGGTAAACCGGGTGACACAGCGGCTTCCAAGCAACCGCTGTGGAGGAACTGGAGGGATATGTCTGCAGTAACGATTTGCATCACAATGTCTGTTCTGTGCCTGGGAGTTTGCAGCGTGGTTTGCGTGCGGAGCTCGGAGCTGCAGAGCCGGATAGTAAGTCTGGAGCAGCAGCAGCGGGGCGCGTGGATGTTGTCTCTGGAGCAGGTGGAGCCCGTTATCCTGGGCCGGCTGGACCAGATCCTGGACGAGGTGAGCACTTCACTTCCAAATCTAAAGGTTTTAGAAGCAGCAAAATGACTTAGGGGGGATGAAAATGATGAAGGGGGGATATATTAATTCAATTCAACTCAATTTTATTCATAGTGCCAAATCATAACAAGAGTTATCCCCCGAGGGAAAATTTATTAAAAATATTAGGCTACTTACCACATTTGTACATTAAAAGAGGAATAGTTCCTATAGAATAGTTTCTATAGAATAGTTTGGCTTTGTCATGATTGAACTATAAGTTGCTGTTTAGTGTAGACTCATTCCACAAGTGGACTCTGTACATCCCCTTAAAATAAGATCCCCTTAATTAATATTTAATTTGTCCCTTGAAACACAGCAAGCACTTACCCAGGGATCCATTTATTTGAAAAGATAAAAACTATTCCCTTGAAAACACCTTCACAAACGCCCCTAATTAACACGTCCCATACATTTTAAGGGCTATTTTCTCCTTCATTTACATAGGCGATGCATGTATGGGTTTGTCTAAGCCATTAATTTCCCAAAGCATGGTGTTATCAACATCCAGACTTTGATTCATGTTAGGGCTCTGACATAGTTTCTTGTGCAATCTAATGATATTTTCAAGGATTATTATCAGGTCTTTAATATAGGTTTGGGTCTGATTTTGGGGGAAATTAATGAATAGGGTTCTGGGGTTTTAAAGGGAGTTCTCAACTGTCAATTTCATTAAGGTTTTTATCCTGACAAAGAAGATAATACATTAAAATACAGTATGACAATCTTATAACAAGCTTTCAGTTACCCTGATAAATTCCCCCAACTCATTATTAATAGATACATTAATGGAAATATTAGTTTAAAAAAAGGGTTCCGTTTCATTCAGTTGTAGTAGGCTCTATGCTGGAAAACTATCAGATGGGAGCTGTAGTTGATGTCACGTTGAGCAGAGCATAGGAAACAAGGATGATAACTGTACACTAAGTCCATTACTCTTTGATTTGGTATTGATGGAATAAGAATTTTAATGTATTTGTTGTTTTTTTATGGTTGTGTGAGTAACATGAACATGAACTATTACTGCATTGGACTGAAATTTTTGAAAAGATTTTTGTAGTTAAATAACTTGTCCGCTATAACAGTTTAGTTAGGCAAAGGGGGGGGGGGGGGGGGGGGGTGGGGTGAGTTCGGGGATTCGGGTGGTTCAAAAGAGCCCCCCTCAATGGCAATGGTCCATAATTTAAGTCGTTTTTTTGTGAACTAGTTTTTTGTTGTTGTAACAAACAAGTGTCTTTTAAAATAACCACGGCCAATAATATGAATCTCCCTCAAATAAAAATGATGTCAACCAAACCGAAGCCCTGATCCTGTTAAAAGCACCACTTCTGTGAATGGGTTAACTGACACGCAGCATGTAGCAATCTAACGTCTAATGTATCAACAATCCACACAACTTTATGCACTCATAACAAAATGTTTGAGGCATGCGTGCGTTCGTTTGGACTAAAAAAGGTGGTGGTGATCTTAGTTAGCAATTTGACAACATTGTAGTTCATTTTTTTGGTGCATCACAAAGCGTGCTCGTTAAGATACCAGCAGACACGTTAATCCAGCACAAATAAGTGCATAAAAAGTCCCCAAATGAAATATTTGAAACTCATAATTAAATACAAAATGAGGGGAAAACCGCAAAAAGGTCCACTTTTAGAGTAGTCTCGCATTGCCAGACCTTCCTCCACAGCACTGCGAAGGAAGGTCTGACGAGTCCACACAGCATTCTGGGATGGGAGAAAACATGCTCTGGTTTATTGGCATGTCTTTAAACCAATCGCAATCATCTTAGGCTGTGCTAAGCACCGGACGGAGCCACAGAGCTGCTACAAAATAGCCTCAGGAAGGAACTTGTTTTGGTGGAACATGTGTACGTTCAAAAGTAGTTTTAGTCGTGCAACAGAAAACTCAGATTGGACAGATAGTCTAGCTAGCTGTCTGGATTTACCCTGCAGAGATCTGAGGAGCAGTTAACCATAGTCCTCACAAATCCACCAGAGGTTAGAACGCTGACACAAAGAAAGAGGAAGGGGACGATTGATAAAAGAGGGACATTAGGCGGAATTTCCGGCGGCACCTGAGCAATTCCGGAAGTGGAATGTTGTGTATATAGACTACTTTTAGAGAAAAGAACCCCCCCTTTACTTCCTCTAGACTGGCTATGGGCCTGCTTTAACCTGATCCATAAAGCATAGATGCTTTAATACTCATTAACAAAGCCCCCAGGCAGGATTTATAAAGACTTTAGGAAGTTATTAGAAAGTGGTATGTTTAGTTAGAGAGTGACAAATTCAACAACATTTGTGCACGTCTCTGAATTCGAGCATTAACAGCAAGTAGTCCATGTGTTATACAGATCATGTGTGCATCTTCCCTGAGATAACGTGTGAGCAGCTCTCCCTGGCCTTTCACATCTGTTGCTTTAAAGTCGCCCTCTGTGCTGCCCTTTCATTGACCACTTCCACAGCTACACTAACAAGCTCTTCCAGCTTGATTGAAGTCAGGCAGGGACCCTGTTTTCCCTTCCTCCGTTTGCTTAGGCTTAACTTTTATCACCCCCCCCCTCCAAGGGCGTCACTTTTTGGGTTTGGGTTCAACATTGACATCTCCACTTTTGAGCAAAATTGAAATTTTGAGCATATCAATCACTTAATTTGCTGCATTCTGGTGAATTTTCTGCAACAATTTGTGCTCTCTGCTATCAATTTATGGTTAAAATGTCTTTAATTATGTAAAGGAAACTATTATTAGATATGGGGGGGGGGGGTGCACTGGTCAGTTTTGATAATTGGGGTGGTTGCTGTAACTTACATCTATGATACCTTCTGTACCTTTAACGGACATTTCCGTTAATCCAAAAATGAAAATATGGAAAAAGCACCTGTGAAAAATCATTACAGAAAATTCTTTCATATTAACACAGTATAGTATCCCGTATTTCTATGGACTTTTCTAACAGTGTGGATGACGGCAGGTATTGCACTCACCATTCGTGCAGTGCAAATATCACAAAAAAGAATGTAAGATGCTATCAATAATTTTAATAATAATTTATAATAATTTATAATCCTGTTCCCAGTCTTTATGCTACGCTAAACTAAGCTAACCATATCCTGTCTCCAGCTCCGTTCTGAATACACATTCATGAAACCATCATCAATCATCACATCTCAATGAACTATTCCGAAACACTTGTTTTGTGATGCACAGCCCATGGCCATTACAGCTATGATGTGTGTAGATTGGATATATTTTGAATAACTATCAATGAGAATACAGCACTTAACATTAACAAGCAATACAGTTGTACTAATTGAAGTACTAAAGGACACAGTTATGTCCACTCAAAGGTGCTGGTGATTAGGGCTGCTCAATTATGGAAAAGATAATAATCACAACATTTTTGGTCAATATTGAAGTCGCGATTATTTAAGACGATTACTTGTTGACTTTTGGAAAGATGTTGCATTTATTGAACTCAATAAACTTTTCCCGTTTGTCATATAAAGCAGGCAGAGCAGCTCTGGTAAAATAGTGGCGAGATGTGAATGTATATCGCTTGTCCAAAGTATTCACCTTTCACTTTCTAAAGCCGTTGTTCTCAACTTATGGGGCACATGTTTTTCTCAAAAAAATATGCAACGCCATCTGTTATTTTTTGTGCTTCTCTGAACTCGACAGATAAATTGCACTATAAAGTCAGTCTAAAATGAAAGACTGCGTTGCAGACAATGTTTTTGGGGTTGTCTTCTCTTTCTGTCTGCTTGCGCACCAGATACCACAAACAGGAGGGGAGGGGCAAAAGTGCGCTTGTCATTCTGAACACAAGACAAAATAAGAGTTTACTTGCAAAACGTAATGTGCAAAATAATCGTTTGTAATATATATATAATAATCGATTACTCTGTTTTTGTAATCGTTAGGAGCCAAAATCGTAATCACGATTAGAAATGTGATTAATTGCACAGCCCTACTGGGGATGCAGTCCTGGGTGAGTGCCTGGCTCTGGAGCTCCTCCATGGGGCCCAGTGAGGAGGAGCTCTCCGTCTTCATCTCCAGACGGGCCTGGGGCGATGCAGCTTGCCTCTCTGTTTAGCTCTGTGTGTAAACATAGTCATTATTAATGGGACACCAGCACAGATGTGTCCTCTTGTAGAGACAGGGAGAGATGTCTGTGGTACTTTCACCCAACACTATCCAGAATCCGCCTCCCTGTCTCCTTCAGTGGTGACCCCTTTCCTCTGTTATGGAAAATGTGCCCTGTTCAAGCTGCACAGAGTTGCTCCTTAATATTATTATTATTGTTATTATTATTGCAGTCAAATTTGGATCACAGCAGAATCTATTAGCTGATTGAGTAATGTTTGTAGTCAATGTTGTTGGCAGTTATTGTGCCCGGGGTATGAGGCTGTGCAGATACAAATAAAAAACTAATTTTAAAACATCTATTAAAAACCCATCAATGATTCCCACACTGTTGCTCTGGGTGACATGTTCCTTCATCACCAAAACCAAATACTCCCTAGAGCACCAAATGTAGATTAATCCGCCGCTGAAAATAGTCCCCACTATTTGTCCTGTTTAGGTAACATTAGTTATAAACTACAGTGAGCAGCTGTCGTTGGAAATAATTGAGCCTCTGGTAACACTTTATTTGAAGGGGTGTGCATAAGACTGACATAACCATCATAACCATGACATGACACCTGTCTGGCAGCCTATAGCGGGAGACACTACACAGAAGGGTTGCCAGATGGACGAATCGTTGTCCATCGAAAAAAATAAATAATTCCAGCATGTCTCCTTGTTGTTTTTCACATTACTGTTTTTGTGCAGATTGAAGAAAAAGAAAAGAAATAGCATGTATAAAGGTTCATGGCCCCTCGTAACTGCAAATTCTCAACAGGTGTCCAAGTTAAGAATAAGCTCTGTGAGGTCCTGGAATTGAATCGTACCTCCCCCAAAACAACTGCCATAACCTTCACAACACCCCTGAAAACAGCCCCCACCTCCCCCTCCCTCCGTCGTTATCTCGCCCTAAACTTGGCCCCTTTAACATTTACAATGAACCACAAAAGACTCTCTGCAGACCTGGTAGATGCCTGTTGCACATAGTAAATGCAGGGGCATGATGGGAGCTGGAGGCCATGTTGTGAGGTGTAGAAACGTGAAAAATATAGTCTCCCCCTGCCCCAGTTTCCTCACTCTGCTCCCCACAGAGTTGTCACCCAATGCACCAGGTCTATGCATTCACACAACACAAACACAAATAAATACATGTCTACATCCTCTACGATGTGTGTGTATGTGTGTGTGTGTGTGTGTGTGTGTGTGTGTGTGTGTGTGTGTGTGTATAAATGAACCATGTGCTAATCGGACAGCCTAATGCAAACAGCACACTCAAGTAGAAGTGGCCGAGCCACCTCTGCACTTCGTCAGAGCACAGTTAGTGATGGCTGCGCACGCACGCACGTACGCGCGCACACACACACACACACACACACACACACACACACACACACACACACACACAGTGAGTCACTTCTTCGCCTACCTAAATGATACATTACAGTGGAGTTTGAGACTAAACAGGCCTGCTGACAGTTGTAGATATTGCAAAGACAGAAAGCGAGCAAATTTAAGGGTTTTCTTAATGAAAAAGTCACATCGCTGTCCAGAAGGAAAGTGAGACATTTCATGACACAGTATTAAATGCTATATGACTGTGTGATTGATGATACCCATGTGCTAATAGTGTACCTGATAAATCAGCTGCAGTCAAAAAATCCCACAGTAGCAACTAAAATAAAGCAGGAGTCACTAGTGGAAAGAACACAGAAAAAAGGAGACAAGGAAAACACAACTTAAAGCACAGTGGACCATGAGAATCAATCAATCCATTAGGTTTTTTGTGCTGAAAGGTCTGGATTAGCTAACTTTTACATTTACATTTGGCTCTGCTCGTGAAGGGTCCAGGGTTTCATACAGAGCAACTAGTGATCATTAAGGTCAGGGGTCTTCAACGTTTTTTTAGGCCAAAGACCCCTTAGCTGAGGGGGCAGGGACCCCCTACTACTTATTGTAGGCCCAGTGTAATATATAACTGAATCTCATACAATAACTGTAGGGTGGCCTAAAGCTTTTATACATACCTTTTTATGGTGCATACAATACTAAGGTATTACAATCATTATTGACATATTCATATATTCATACATTCATATACATCATGTTTTAATGTTAAACATACATGTAGGACAGTTAATCCTTAAGCTTAACTGTATCTTTGGATGGCTAGTGGCTGCTTTACCTACAAGGCCAATAAGCAATAACTTGGTGGCCCCCCTGTGGTAACTCTAAGGACCCCCTGTTAAAGATCTCTGATTTAGGTAGCACAGTCATTAGACTGTAGGAGAATGTATGGTAGTACGGTCATTCCATGTCTCTGCCTCTGCAGTGAGCGTTGATGTGGTTTAGGTGCAGCTCTTTTTGTTAGATCTGACTGCTACAGCTGTCCACACTCTGCTTTATCTCCATGATCTAGTTTGGAGAGTGTGTCTTTCAGTTCTGTGGCTTCAGGTTGGACCATAGAGAGCTCTGGCTGCACGCCTCTCTGCATTAGTCTTACTAAAGACTTCTCCAGTTGTGAGTGGGCTCTGCCAGTATCAACCAAATAAATTCCTGGAAGTATTCGTGAATAATATAAAGTGGGGTTAAGGGAAATGTGTGCCCGAGAGTGCAGTCCTACAATTGATTCCGCATGGGACTTTTGAATGACGAGAGCACTTAACTTTGGAATCCTTGGCTATTTTGAGGCAGCCGTAGATTTTTAAGAGTGTGTTTCATAGCTAACCCCATACTTATGGAATGAAATACTCACAGAATGCCTGTAAGACATACATGTACATTTATTTTAAGATGTTTTATCTACATTTGGTTTCTCTTCAGCTGGTATGCTTATTAACGCATCAATATGCTTCAAACTAAATGCTTATTGGACATAGCATCTGAAACTCCCTTGCGAAATTGGGTTCAGGTGCCATCCAACAATTTTGATAACTTTACAAAACAGACAATCTGACGATCACGCCCGCTTTATGCAGTAATTTGCCAGGTTTCAAGAGGTTTAAAAGTAAGCAGGGTTTGAATTTCTCTTGTAATGTAACAACAAGAATGCCTCAGAGACTTCATGTTTGGCCCACTCTCTAACAGCAGGCTAGAGACGTGTTCAGACGTCAATATACACTAAAACATTTCCCCATAATGATCCCTGGTTCGAGCTGTGGCCCTTTCCCTGATCTAAATATGGGAATGTTATGACATGTTTGGAGAGCAAAACTGGGATAACAATAGCTTTAAAACCATGTCAGTTGGCAGGAGCATACATGATCTGTCAAGCAGTGATACATGAGAATCAGGTTAAATCAATCAATGATCCACACTACAATATGGAAATACAGACACAGATAAATGATCTGAATGATGAAACATGTGAAAATGAATGTTAATGTCAATACTGTTTAAAGTGTTCTAGCAAAGGGAAATTCAGGCAGTTCTCTGTTGCCCTCTGTAAATCGCTTGCCCGTCCATTTCTCTGTGACTCCTCACTTATCTCTCTTTGCCAAGCTGTACTGGTACTAAATCATTTAGTAAAGATTGGTGATGATTTCTGGAAAGACAAAAGGCTGTTGAGTTTTTAAAATGTATTTTTTTGGACGCTTTGATCAACAAATAAATCCGACAACGGGCAGAGTGTCATCTAGTTCCATTATGTTAGAGAGAAAAGCCGACATCTCTCCAGCCGATATCTCCACCACTGGGCAACACACACCAAAACAATCTAGATTGATAATAGCACTACAGATAAGAGTAAAAATAAGTATTTTTGATTTGGGTGTGAACTGTCCTTTAAAATCAGCTGTGTGGCAGCAGGCGCCACCACCACACAGTTCTCCCACAAACCGGATGACGGGTAAATGAGGCTGTACCCAGAATACTGCAGCCGTGCTCCGAATGACAGTGCCTTCCTAGCATCCCTTCAGCACCTGTTGCAGGCCTCTAAACAGCCCCCGTTGGCATTCAACGGCTAGTAACCACCAGCACTGGGACTGACTGCTATGCCGCGGAGAATGTCCTCAGATGGTTTTCTATTCTGTTCAGGGTCAAATCCCATGCAGGCTTTTGTTTATCTAATGAGGTCAACTGTCACACTTGGATATGTGCAGAAAGATTGCATTTGTGTTTAAAGTTAAAGAAAATAATTGACCATGTAACATACGTGCAATGTTTCATGAAAGAGACGGGGGATATCATCTAAGATGACAATGTATGTTCAAACAAGCTCTTGTGCGAACTGCTGTTAAAAGCGTTTGTGGGGCAACCTTATGGAATGGACTGAACAATGACATCAAACAGAGCCATAATATCATTCAGTTCAAAAATAGATTAAAGAAATCAATACTTTACCAATACAGAAAGGAATAGACCGAAACATAGGAATGGAATTGTAATGTAAAGGTATTGTTGTGTGGGGGATGTGTAGGATTTCCCCCTTTGTGGTCTACATATTCCTGCCTCTGCTGAATTATTTTTATCACCGGTGGGGACAAAATGTATCAAAGTGATCAATGCTACTTCACCAATAGACCATATATTATGTCAGGCCAATAGCCTGCCTAGTGGAAGGTTATTTTTTTCAAAAAGAGGACCTTTTTGCAGTTTTCTCCTGATTTTGTATTTAATTATGAGGTTCACATACTTCACACATACTTTGGAGACTACAATGTTGTCAAATTGCTAACTAAGATCACCACCACCTTTTTTAGTCCAAATGAACGCACGCATGCCTCAAACATTTTGTTATGAGTGCATAAAGTTGTGTGGATTGTTGATACATTAGACGTTAGATTGCTACATGCTGCGTGTCAGTTAACCCATTCACAGAAGTGGTGCTTTTAACAGGATCAGGGCTTCGGTTTGGTTGACATCATTTTTATTTGAGGGAGATTCATATTATTGGCCGTGGTTATTTTAAAAGACACTTGTTTGTTACAACAACAAAATACTAGTTCACAAAAAAAAATCTATGTCAGCGTTTTATTTGCCTGATAACCGATAAAGGTAATGAATTAAAAAGTGTTGTACTTTGGCTCTGCTACAGCTCTGTGTCTGTCCCTCTGCTTCGGTTTCACTCACCACTGAGTCTGACTTAATGCCCCCCCTCCCACAACACTATCTGACTCTCTGTTACTGCGTATTATGTTGAAAGTTAGTATAATTATGTAATAATTGTTTCAGCCGCTAACATTTTTCTTCTGTTCTCTCTTGTGCAGAAGCTTGCAGCGCGACTACCGAAGACCCGAGAGGCGAGGGAGGCTCCCCACAGCTGCCTGTGCCCCCCAGGTAAGTTCCTCCCTGCATCCATCCATTCCCCCATCCACAGGTTTCTCTCTTTCTCTTACTGAACTGATTCCACTTCACACACAAAGGACAACACTGAACACAGGTGAGAAGTAGACGGTGAGATGGGAGTGGATTTGCACTCCTGTCCCCATCCCACTCTCACAAAAAGCTCCTGTCCCGTCCCAATCGCAGAACAATGACACCTGTCCCATCCCGCTCCCACTGTGTTTTTTTTTTCAAGCCACCAAAACAAACAGGAGAGAATGAAAAATAAAAAAAATAAAAAAGACAACAGAACGGCATTATGCTTAAAATAAAGACAATAGTTGGTTCCACTTTACTTGAAGGTATCTACATAAGAGTGACATGACACTGTCATGAACGTGTCATAAACATATAAACATCTCTTTTCTGTGGCCTTTGAAACCTAGTAAGATGTTGACTTAAGTTACTTCTTTTAATTATTTAGATTGATTGCTTTTCATTGCGCAGCTATTATTTTTATTCATGTCAAAAT